>NW_025963780.1:17265648-17551805 GCF_023055435.1 Haliotis rufescens
CTGTTTTGAACATGTTCAAAAAATTCACGGCAATCATGGCGTCCATGGCGATGTCTGACCCTTCTGTGTACCACCTTGGAACGACCTAGGCAACCATTCTGCCTCCTTTCAGCCTCCAACGACGACCTGGCAAATGTTATGGTGGCACACGGGAGGCACAAAGGTCGCCATCCTGCGTCAAGGCCCTATGAGATAGCTTTGTTGATCAAGGCTCTGATGATGAAGAATGTCATCTCCTTGTGAAATAATGAACAATGTATTCTTATCTAATGAGCTTCCATATTGCTTCACTGGCCAGAAAGCACAAATGGCCCTCTACGAGTCTCTGTGCAGAGTTGCATTCCTTAATCGGCCAGAAACCATTGATCGTGGGTTTCTAGGTTTGTCGGAACCACACCTGTGCTTTTCAGTTTCACCAAAGTGGTATACGTCTCATAGGTGCATTACTTCAGGTCGTCCTCCCACATTAGGCAGTCACGCCACGTTATATCTGAAACACTCTTCCGAAACATGTTAAACCGAACTCACCAACTGATTCACCCACCTAAATGACCATAGCAATCAGTATATGAGAATATTGGAATCAAAAGAAATATAAAGACATAATATTTTCTTCCTCCAAATGCAAACTTACAACGTACATGGAAAGGAATGTGTAGAAAATGTAAAGCTGCAAAAAAGTAGGTTACAATAATTCAACCAACACTCCACATATGGCAATATATCGTATAATTTGTTTAAATTTATTTCTATGACACCTGCCAATCAATGTTTTCTCACTGAAATGCATGAACAAAGAAATAAAAGAAAATCTATTTTGAACAATGATAATCCTATAATCAACTTGCTGAACTGAAAACATTGTGCACATAGTTTGTGAATATTTGCTGCTAGCGGCAACTGTAAGGCATGTTTTTAAGGAACCAAATATCCTCAAAATCGTCAAAAATTCTGAAAAGCGAGATCAAGTTTAACAGGAATGTGCACATCATATTAGTCTGTCATACTTCCTGATGATTTAAAAACATTGTTCCACATGTTTGCAACAAAGCAGCTTGGTATTGTTCCTCCGAGTCTGTGGCCATGATGCAACACATGGCTGAACATACTTCACTCTTCCAGTCCATGTGTGCCAATATCTCTGATCCAGGATTGTTTACACCATGAGGATATCCGGCAGGGGGATATTGAGATTCAGCAGTTATCCGTTAACACAAACAAGCTTCAGAAGGCATTCCAGTAGCTTTATGATGAGTTATCCTTTATCCGGTGGAATGTCTGCCATTGCATCACTTTCGTGTTATAAATAGTGTCCTGGGTCCCGAGTGAGTGAGTGAGTGAGTGTGATGCTATATGATGGTGGTCTGTAAATAATCAAGTCTGGACCAGACAATCCACTTATTGACATCATGAGCATCGATCCACACAAATTGTCGCGTTTCACTGCAAGCATAGGTTACTGAAGACGTGAGTGAGTGAGTGAGTGAGTGAGTGGAGTTCAATGACAACTTGAACACACACACACACACACACACACACACACACACACACACACACACACACACACACATATATATATATATATATATATATATATATATATATATATATATATGTGTGTGTGTGTGTGATATATACCCATTCTACTCTCCTTTACATGGTAATTAAGACTTTAAATCCAAATTTTGAACAAAATCATTTTCCCAAATTGGCCTGCCAAGAGAACATTGTTTGCAATGCTAGATGAATCCCTGGTATCATTACTTGTCCTTTGTGTTCCTAAACAGTCTTCTTTCCAAGCCATTTTGTCAACAAAGTCTCGTAGTCTTTACCAGAAATTTTATTTTTTCAGTGCGTTAGTGAGTTACGACAGTGTGCAAGCATCGTCACACTTATGGTGATTTGACCACATTCACAGGACGAAGAGGGACCTAAACACCCGACGTCAATTAAAGCATCTGGAAACGGGCGTTTGCGTTTCCTGAAACATCAGACACAACCCGGTATTGAAGAAGAAGACCCACATCATGCATAAGCTTCCAGCAGAGGTTGAAACAAAGGTCAGCTCATTTCACCAGTTTGTGCTGCCTGAATGAAAGAAGCAAGACTGGGAACATGAAACCCTCTCAACTTTTCACATACCAGGGACTAGGACAGTCGACACCAAGGGGACTTCCACAACGTGGGTTGGCACATGTGGAGTGGAGAAACGACATTTCACTGTAGTGCTGACATGTATGGCAGATGGAACTAGCCGGACACCTATATAATTATCTTCAAATGGAAGACCATGTGACAGGAGACGTTCGTCAGTGAAGTAAAGAAAGAATGGATGGATGAGTCACTTGTGCACAAGTGGATTGCCATGTGATGGATGAAGAGACCTGGAGGTGCAAGAGGTTGTAGGTCCATGCTAGAGTTTGACATGTTACAGGCACATTTGTGCGAAGCTGTAAAGAAGTTGGCAGACAGCAAAATACAGCAGGCAGTGATCCTGGTGGCTGCACATCCCTGCTGCAGCCATTAGACGTCTGTCTAAAAGAACCGTTCAAGGCCACCGGAGTGAATGGAACAATACACAAAAGACAAAAACCAAAGAAAGTCTCCCTACCGTATGTTGCCAGATGGGTGAAGGCAGCATGGGAAGGCATGCTAGAGGACGTGGTGCAGCGTAGCTGGAAGTGCGGCATTGCATCTCAAGGTGAAGGTTCCGAGGATGCATGTGCTGTCGCTGACATTCCAGATGCTACGAAGATGAACTCAACATCTATGTTGATGACAGCACGGATTAGGCAGCATGGGGAATTCTGTTTGCCAAAGTTGGTGAGTGAGTGAGTTGGATTTAACGCCGCTTTTAACATTATTCCAGTTATGTCACGGCGGAAAGCCCCAAGTGACGCAGGTCTCAGACGTTTACCACTTCGGTGAAACCCACGAGCACGGGTTTGGTGCTGACAAACCTAGAAACATAATCGGGGCGAACCGGGATTCGAACCCACAATCATAGGTTTCTGGCGTGCCCAAGGGACGCAACTCTGCATAGCGAATAGACGACTGGGCCACCCGTGCCCCCTGTTTGCCAAAGACTCCAACTTGGAGTTTAATTGATTCATAGAGGCTGATATATCATTTGGGTCTGACATATGTAAAGCTGTGTGATATTTATCAACCTAATTTGATAAGTGTGTAAATGCATGAATAAATGGCTTGTAACTTACCTAATTATTCTGAAATGAACTTTATTTTACAGGCACCAATTTGGTGTCTTACCGTGTCAGTACACAGTGTGCTGGCATTATACAAGACAAGGCATCATGGAAAAGACATCGAAAGACAAAAGATTTTTCATAAGCATCGATTTTGAAGGTTTTTACAGGGAGGTCGCAATATATAAACGGTCGTGCTATAGACGGTGATATATCGTAATTAATTTTTTGTTCCACCCAAAACTGTCATGAAAATAACACCCTGTCATGAAAATGTCTATAAAGATTTGTTGGAAAAATTGCTCAGACATTTGAAGTTACATACTTGTAGAAAACTATTAAAAAACTGGAATATTAAAAAAAGGAATGAAGTTAGTGATGGTGAGGCTTAGAAGTAAACCTGTTCTCAACTTTTCACAAACTCTAAATAATTTTTAATTTAATTTAATTAATATTACATGATGAGAAGACAAACGAAATCTGAACACATTTTACGACTATCAGCATGATCAGTGTTTAAATATGGCATGCATATTAAAAGGCCGTAAGAAGCCCCTTTGAAGCCTCTTCAAGTCATTATAACCATGCAGTCTGCAAGAAATGTCCTAGGACAGAAAATGGTCAATTTGTAAATGCCCATATATTTTCTGCGATGTTGTTTCCAAACACATTTATGCCTCATTTAGACATCAAAGACTACCAGATAAGCTATCCTCAATCTGGGCCACGTTTATACCTTAAATAATTAACATTTTCTTGATTTAAATCACACTCCATTCTAGGGTGCTTGAGTTCTCATCATAATGCAAATGTACTGTTATTGGAATCTGGCTCCAACTCAGTCAAACCATTACAAGGGAAAAACATGTCTCTCCTAGCCTAACAAAGACATTTTTGACTTTATCTGCTATTTATGGTTTGAGCTGATATCCAATGGATGTATTGCATGCACATCACTAGCACGTAAATAGCGTGTAAATAACATGTTCGTCACCCACAGTGGGCAAATGGCCTGCTTGTGGAGATTAGAGCTAGTGTAAGGAGAGAAGGTATTAACTTTTGGTCAAAGTGTCATAAACAATTATGGCAGGTCGCATGTAAAAGAACTTTATGGTAACTAATAATTTGATTCATAATTTTGCAGATATGAAAATTGCATGCTGTGTTTCATAAATACTTCATATTTCTTTATCTCAAGAAATTAAATTCGTACCTGCTGCTGTGACTGGGAGCATTATATCATTATAGTGAATAGATGTGTCAAATGTGGTAATGTTTTATCAAACATTTGCTCAAATAGAACTCAAGTGACATGTTTATTGGAATTGTATGAAGAATAAGAAATCTTAAGAAATAAGACTGACAGACAAGTGTATAATCTGATCGTACTTCTTATGTATCATAATTTAGAAAGTCAAAACTTAAATATCCTCTCTTTGAAGTTTTAGAGTATATTGGTGTTCTCTTTACTTAAGGTAGACCCATTGGTTTTCAGAAAGTTTTGTTTCAGAATATAAAATTCAAACAAATTCAAAGTTTCAAATTATGATTTGCCTAGCAATGAATGTGGTCTTGTGATGACTTGGTGACCAGTCTGGTTGTCATTAGTGCCCTATAGAGACATCCATCAAATGTAAAGCCAAATGAGTGAGAGTGAATATTTATAGTCACATCGGCAATATTTCAGCCATATCGTGACTAAATCAAATTATACAGTAGTAATACATACAGTTTGATTATAGAATCTGTCGACGAAGGACAGTAAAGCAACTACATTGTCACTGATCTATATTTGAAAACTAGAATGGAACCATAAAAAGATATCACGTTAAATAACAACAGAGTATAAAAACAGGATCGCCAGCAACCAAAGTTAGGCAACCATACTAGGGACCGTGGAGACTGACGGCGCTTCTGCTACCTGCTTGGTTCCCTAGCAGGATTTACACCATCCCTTTAGCTGCTGGTGATTATTATCAAGTTTAGCCAAAATTAAAACAAACAATTATAGTTAAGGGAAAGAAGTGTGTGGCAGTTTCACTCAGTATACACGGAAGACCAAGACACATTGTGTTTAGCATGTAACAGTTTCACTCAGTATACACGGAACACCAAGACACATTGTGTTTAGCATGTGACATTTTCAGTCAGTACACACGGAACACCAAGACACACTGCGTTTAGCATGTGACAGTTTCATTCAGTACACACGGAAGACCAAGACACATTGTGTTTAGCATTTCACAGATTCACTCAGTACACACGGAACACCAAGACTCACTGTGTTTAGCATGTGACAGTTTCATTCAGTACACACGGAACACCAAGACACACTGTGTTTAGCATTTCACAGATTCACTCAGTACACACGGAACACCAAGACACATTGTGTTTAGCATGTGACAGTTTAACTCAGTACACACGGAACACCAAGACACACTGTGTTTAGCATGTGACAGTTTCACTCAGTACACACGGAACACCAAGACACACAGTGTTTAGCATGTGACAGTTTCATTCAGTACACACGGAACACAAAGACACACTGTGTTTAGCATGTGACAGTTTCAGTCAGTACACACGGAACTCAAAGACACATTGTGTTTAGCATGTGACAGTTTCAGTCAGTACACACGGAAGACCAAGACACACTGTGTTTAGCATTTCACAGATTCACTCAGTACACACGGAACACCAAGACACATTGTGTTTAGCATGTGACAGTTTAACTCAGTACACACGGAACACCAAGACACACTGTGTTTAGCATGTGACAGTTTCACTCAGTACACACGGAACACCAAGACACACAGTGTTTAGCATGTGACAGTTTCATTCAGTACACACGGAACACCAAGACACACTGTGTTTAGCATGTGACAGTTTCAGTCAGTACACACGGAACTCAAAGACACATTGTGTTTAGCATGTGACAGTTTCAGTCAGTACACACGGAAGACCAAGACACACTGTGTTTAGCATGTGACAGATTCATTCAGTACACACGGAACACCAAGACACACAGTGTTTAGCATGTGACAGTTTCATTCAGTACACACGGAACACCAAGAACACTGTGTTTAGCATGTGACAGTCTCATTCAGTACACACGGAAGACCAAGACACATTGTGTTTAGCATGTGACAGTTTAACTCAGTACACACGGAACACCAAGACACATTGTGTTTAGCATGTGACAGTTTAACTCAGTACACACGGAACACCAAGACACACTGTGTTTAGCATGTGACAGTTTCACACAGTACACACGGAACACCAAGACACACTGTGTTTAGCATGTGACAGTTTAACTCAGTACACACGGAACACCAAGACACACTGTGTTTAGCATGTGACAGTTTCATTCAGTACACACGGAACACCAAGACACATTGTGTTTAGCATGTGACAGTTTAACTCAGTACACACGGAACACCAAGACACACTGTGTTTAGCATGTGACAGTTTCACTCAGTACACACGGAACACCAAGACACACAGTGTTTAGCATGTGACAGTTTCATTCAGTACACACGGAACACCAAGACACACAGTGTTTAGCATGTGACAGTTTCATTCAGTACACACGGAAGACCAAGACACACTGTGTTTAGCATGTGACAGTTTCATTCAGTACACACGGAATACCAAGACACATTGTGTTTAGCATGTGGCAGATTCACTCAGTACACACGGAACACCAAGACGCACTGTGTTTAGCATGTGACAGTTTTAGTCAGTACACACGGAAGACCAAGACACACTGTGTTTAGCATGTGACAGTTTCAGTCAGTACACACGGAACACCAAGACACACTGTGTTTAGCATGTGACAGTTTCAGTCAGTACACACGGAAGACCAAGACGCACTGTGTTTAGCATGTGACAGTTTCAGTCAGTACACACGGAAGACCAAGACACACTGTGTTTAGCATGTGACAGTTTCAGTCAGTACACACGGAACACCAAGACGCACTGTGTTTAGCATGTGACAGTTTCAGTCAGTACACACGGAACTCCAAGACACACTGTGTTTAGCATGTGACAGTTTCAGTCAGTACACACGGAAGACGAAGACACACTGTGTTTAGCATGGAGACTTGTAGAAACTGAGGGAGCTATATATAACATAGATGGAGCCTTGTTGTATCAACGAGTGTAGCTCTGTATAACATAGATGGAGCCGTCTATCAACGAGTGGAGCTCTATATAACATAGATGGAGCCTTGTATCAACGAGTGGAGCTCTGCATAACATAGATGGAGCCTTGTATCAACGAGTGGAGCTCTATATAACATAAATTGAGCCTTGTATCAACAAGTGGAGCTCTATAAAACATAGATGTAGCCTTGTATCAACGAGTGGAACTCTGTATAACATAGATCGAGCCTTGTATCAACGAGTGGAGCTCTATATAACATAGATGGAGCCTTGTATCAACGAGTGGAGCTCTATATAACATAGATTGAGCCTTGTATCAACGAGTGGAGCTCTATAAAACATAGATATAGCCTTGTATCAACGAGTGGAACTCTGTTTAACATAGATCGAGCCTTGTATCATCGAGTGGAGCTCTATATAACATAGATGGAGCCGTCTATCAACGAGTGGATCTCTGTATAACATAGATCGAGCCTTGTATCAACGAGTGGAGCTCTATATAACAGAGGTGGCGCCTTGTATCAACGAGTGGAGCCCTGTATGACATAGATGGAGCCTTGTATCAACGAGGAGAGCTCTGTATAACATAGATGGAGCCTTGTATCAACGAGTGGAGCTCTGTATAACATAGATGGAGCCTTGTATACAGTGGTGGAGCTCTGTATAACATAGATGGAGTCTTGTATCAACGAGTGGAGCTCTATATAACATGGAGCCTTGTATACAGTGGTGGAGCTCTGTATAACATAGATGGAGTCTTGTATCAACGAGTGGAGCTCTGTATAACATAGATGGAGCCTTGTATACAGTGGTGGAGCTCTGTATAACATAGATGGAGTCTTGTATCAACGAGTGGAGCTCTGTATAACATAGATGGAGCCTTGTATAAAGTGGTGGAGCTCTGTATAACATAGATGGAGTCTTGTATCAACGAGTGGAGCTCTATATAACATGGAGCCTTGTATCAACGAGTGGAGCTCTGTATAACATAGATTGTGCCTTGTATAAAGTGGTGGAGCTCTGTATAACATAGATGGAGCCTTGTATCAACGAGTGGAGCTCTGTGTAACATAGATGGAGCCTTGTATGAACGGGTGGAGCTCTATAGAACATAGATGGAGCCTTGCAGCAACGAGTGGAGCTCTGTATAACATAGCTGGAGCCTTGTATCAACGAGTGGAGCTCTATATAACACAGATTGAGCCTTGTATCAACGAGTGGAGCTCTGTATATAATAGATGGAACCTTGTATCAACGAGTGGAGCTCTATATAACATAGATGGAGCCTTGTATAAAATGGTGGAGCTCTGTATAACATATATGGAGCCTTGTATCATCGAGTGGAGCTCTGTATAACATAGATGGAGCCTTGTATAAAGTGGGGAAGCTCTGTATAACATAGATGGAGCCTTGTATAAATTGGTGGAGCTCTGTAAAACATAGATGGAGCCTTGTATAAAGTGGTGGAGCTCTGTATAACCTATATGGAGCCTTGTATCAACGAGTGGAGCTCTGTATAACATAGATAGAGCCTTGTATAAAGTGTTGGAGCTCTGTATATCATAGATTGAGCCTTGTATAAAGTGGTGGAGACTTGTATAAACGTAAGTACACCAAGTCCTGTTCACATTTATACTTCACAAACTGAGCAGCGACAGGTGATGCGAGATGATCCAGAAGTTCCCACGGTGATGAAGACTTTTACTGACAGTTATAACAGACCCAGAACAGAAAATGGAGTCATATCCTCCAAATAATGAAGTTCTGTACAAACTGATTCAGGTCTGCATAAACCAGTGTTCCCCCCACACATGTACGGAGCTTGGTGTTTAATCCAAGAAAAGTCGATGAACGCCATAACATTTAAAACACAAAGGAAAGTATATGATCCAACCGAGACTCTGCTTATCACAGCGCCAAATAAACATGCATGTAAGCAGGAAGAGTTTTAATGAAGCATAACAAAAGCTTAGCCTGGTACACAAGTTTGATCTTTTTCTGAAGGCATAAAATGGAAGTTGGTCATTTATGGAGCTAAGGCTAACCATACATCTGCTTGTCTGACATTTATCATTCTCAAGAGTATACCCTAGTCCCCAGGAAACAGGCTTCATTACTCGATTACGACCATGTCCCCTATCGATTGCATGTCAACGGATGGAGGCCTCGTTTCAGTTCGAGTTTTATGCATTGCCTCCAGGCTAGAATTTTCTTCCTATCAAAGTTCCACTTGTTGCGTCTTTTATAGAAAGGCATACATTTGCCATCCACAGTTTCTATTCATGTATTGTTCAATGAAGATGAGCCTCGAGGAAGCCGTACATGTTGCGTTTAAGTGGATATTTTTGTCGCGGCTAAATCAGATCTTCTTGTGGAGCTTCATAAGAACATCGTGAAAATATCTTTACGTGAATGTTGTGTAAAGGTTATATGCATAAAGTATATGGTTTCAAACAACAGAAAATGATTAAGTTTGAGTTTTTCAGAATAAGTATACAAATTTGCTTGACGAAGAGGACCTAATGAGCTTACTTTCTGGTGCAATATGAAAGCTGATATTGTAATCCTAATGTTTCAGAGAGAGGCTGAGTTTGTTTGTTTGTTTGTTTGTTTGTTTGTTTGTTTGTTTGTTGTGGGCACAAGAGCCATATTAAGCTATATGTTCGAGGCTTGTTAATAATTGAGTCTGGACCTGCCAAACCAGTGATTGATATTATGAGCAACGTCTCTCACTATTTGAACAAATCCCGTAGTAGCCTCTAACGACAAGCATAGTCGCCTTTTACGGCAAGCATGGGTTGCTGAAGACCTATTCTACCCCAGATCTTCACGGGTCAGTTTATGCAAGAATTACACAACCTACCGCATATAGTTTGCTACAGACAAATGACTGTGAGTATGTCTTTTTGCAGCTTTCAGCAATATTCCTGTAATATCACGGCGGGAAGGCAGTAATGGGCTTCACATATTGTGGGGAATCGAACCCGTGTCTGTGGCGTGACGAGCGAACACTTGAACCACTCGGCTGGGTAGCATATGACATTTTAAATGACAATCAATGTCGTATAAACTATATAATAAATATATATTTGAAGCCTGGTTTGCTCTGATTATGTTTCTATGTTTGTCAGCACCATATCAATGCTCGTAGGTGTCACCAAAGTGGTAAACGTCTTGGAATTGCACCACTTCAGGCTTCGTTAAGCTGGCACACCAGGATATAACTAGAATACTGTTTAAAGACTCGTTAAACCAAACTCCCTTACATACCCGCTTGTTTAGCCACGTTGTGTACAGATAACAGTTTCAGGAAATACAAAATGACTGTGATCTCCCTTTGAAATCAAAGCATAACATATACCACTCAAAAAGGAGTTAAGGAACAACCGATTTAACCATAGTTAATCTGACATGGTTGTGGCTATAACAACACACATCCTTCCAATTGTGGGTGTTGTTTAACTTGTTTTGAGTAGTATATGTGGCATAGGCATAAGACAGTAGATCAGCCACTGACTTGCATGAGGATAATGCAGCTTGGCAGTATGAACTTCAACATGGATCAGAAAGAGATTCCACTTACTGATAGAGACTGAGCAGAATGACTGATCAACCTTCATATTCAAGTGACGAAACCCAGCATTATCTCTGGCTTTGTGACCTATGTTTTGCAACGTGGGTTGAATAAGAGATGATCTTGGGTGTGCAATGTCATCAACTTTTGTGGATGTTTCGCTCATTTTCGATCAATATGTAAAATTGCTTTGGTAGGATTTGGGTTGCAGTTGCAGGATTAAGCATGAGTTTAGATCAAAATTAACCAACTGCAACCAGTGGTTACCTCCCCTTGACACAAGCCAAGCTCTCTTTCGTATATTTTGGTGGCACACGGAATTAATTTGGTAAAATGTTGAACTTTGTTTTTAAAAGTTATCAGTTGTATTCAATAACAAATTAGGCATGCATATTGCACCATTCCAAATCTGCATTCTGATTGGTCCACACAGGGTATTATAAACATAGACATTACATCTAATCGTGACCTATAAGTTGTTGAACATCCTCATCATCAAAATGAAAATAATCTGTTGGAAAGCAATGCTTTTTCAAACTGCCCAGTATGTAGTTTCAAATATCAAATGTCAAACAAACATTACAATTTACCTACTTATTATTTTCTTGATTTGAATAAAGATGTTTTTGTTGAAATTTCTTCAAATAGGTATCTGAGTGTGTTGCCAAGTGTTAATTAACTTTGCCTTGTTCAACTTGTAATCTGTTGTCTGGCACCTTCACCAACCATACACACTTGTGTGTTTGTGTGGAAGCTGTAAGTTTGCATTCGTTAGAATAAAAAAAAACACAGCGCTTTCAGATTATATTTTTCGCCATTTTTATTTTTTTTATGGTCAGCAAATTTCGTAGATCAATTTGAAGAGCTAGCTTCGTCAGATCTTGACATCTGGCACTAATCTCATTTTTGGCACTTCACAAAGTCCGTGGACCGCCTCAGTGGTCTCGTGGTAGAGCGTCCGCCTGGAGAGCGGAAGGACGGGGTATGATCCAACAGACGTTAAAAGATGGTACTTGTTGTTACACTGCCTGGCGCTCGGCATTAAGGGGCTAAAACAAGGACTGGTCGTCTAGGAGTGGGTATAGTCTGTCTGAGTAGGATATTCATGTTAAACTGTGTCTGAGTTGGGCACACACACACACACACACACACACACACACACACACACACACACACACACACACACACACACACACACACACACACACACACACACACACACGCACGCACCACACACATCACACGCACACGCACGCACCACACACATCACACACACACCATTTCACCTCAGCTCATAAAGTCTCTACACCCTAAACAAGCCTGCACAATGTACGAATAATATGTTTGAATCATTGGTCCCTAGTACACCCAATTTAGACAACTGATTACAAACAAACAATTTAGAAGACTATTCCCTTTGTGTTCTGTCTAGAAGTCATTTTCATTGCCGAACAAGTTTAATTAGTGTTATTGACGTGTCATCAAACGCCACCACAGTACTGCGAATAAAGGAAACTGTCATCTTAGCTAGGATGTTAGATTCTGTCTGCAAAAACATTCTGCCTATATTAAATACTACATACCATACATACAATATTTTAAAATCATATAATGTAAGACCATTGGCCATATTTTAAAACTATAACTTGTACAACATTGTACACATTTATTAACATATATATAAAGCATTGCGCCCGTGTTCGAAAATACGTAAGCAGGTTCTGGCAACATGAAAGATCAGATTCAGGGATGATAAAGTTTGACCATTGACCAGAACATATATTTATCATGGTGTAATAATTTATACTAAAGTTCATACAACCAAAGCAAGTGATGTAATCGGATTCGGGGAAAATGGAGCTATAAAATATCAGGTGTAACATTCAGATAAAAAAAAAAATTAGGTGTAACAGTAATACTAATTTTCATATGATTATAGATCCAAAGAGAGTTTAAGTTATTGCCTATAGCTAAATACTTGCCTAAGGTAACACAAGCATTGAGTTACAAGAACCCATATCTTAGACATGCTATTCAATAAGTTAAGTCTACATAGTTGAATAGATTGCTTTGAGCTATTTTATTTTAGTAAACCTGTCATCGCCTATATCGGAATAACATTCAGCTAATACTTCAATTTATGCTCATTAAGATTTAGCCCCCATTTAAGCGCATCTATTGTGATAATGTACGAAGGCTTAGGTTCTAAGCCTGACTAACTTTCAACTATCGGCCATAACAAGTGAACCAGCTAATGTTGTACATTCTTTGAGTAGTTCATTGCAAGTGTGTTTGGTCTGTTAATGGCGTTTGTACATAAGTGACAGCCAGGTGAATGTGATAGGGGTTCAAATGGACACAGAAATGGAAAACAACAAGTACAGAGTAGTCATCAAGTTTTTGACTTCAGAGAAACGATTTCCCCAAGAAATTCATGACCGCATGTCACAAGTGTATGGGGATAAGTGCCCTAGCTTTTCAACCGTGAAACGTTGTACAGCTATGTTTAAGGCTGGGAGAACAAGCCTTGATGTTGTCCCTAGGTCTGGACGTCCCTCATCTGTCATCAATGAAGACTAAATCAAGGAGACACAAAAACTTATAATGTCAGATAGACGTATTACCATTGCTGAACTTGAGAAAGGCACAGGTCTAAGCCATGGATCCATTGAACCTATTGTCAGAGAAAGTTTAGAGTTAATTGAGAAGGATTTCGTCAAATTCAAAAAGTGGATCAGTCAGTTTACTTGAAGGAGGAGTTATTGACCATCTCGTGGAAGGTCATGTTCAGGCCTATACGTACTTAGGGATGCAGATTAAGGACAAACTCCAAAATGTCCATATCAAGGAAAAACTTCGGGCAGAGTACAAGTGTAGACTTAAGAAAATATGGAGTTCAGAGCTGAACGCTCGCAATAAAGTTGAAGCCACGAATATTTATGCTATACCCACCCTTTCATATTCTTTTGGTTTTGCTTATTGAACGATACAAGAAATTCAGGGAATTGACACCCTCACACGTAGAATTCTGTGTGACAATACATCCTACCACCCTCGCTCTTCCCTCAATCCCTTACATTTACCAATCATTATGGGAAGGCGTGGTTTAAGCTATATGACGGCGGTCTGTAAATAATCGAGTCTGGACAAGACAATCCAGTGATTGACATCATGAACACCGATCCACGCAATTGGGTTCGATGACATGCATCAACCAAGTCAGCGAGCCTGACCACCCAATCCCGTTAGTCGCCTTTTACGACAAGCATAGTCACCTGTTACGACAAGCATGGGTTGCTTAAGACCTATTCTACCCTGGATCTTCACAGGTCAAACGAGCCAAGGATAGGGGACATAATCTCAATGGCAGTGTTGATTGTGTTGATGGTTCTGTACTGCTAGACGGTACAGAAATGAGTGTCAACCAAATAAAGTGCCATATCAAATCGGCCCAGACTCAGCTTTTCAAGGAGAGGCTATCTGAACGACCAATGGATCGAGTTTATATGCAGTGTGTTGAGAATGTAAGCAACCCTGCAGAGTCCTTCCCTTGGATGAGGTCGGCTGGCCTGAAAAGTGAAACTGAAGGCTTTCTGTTTGCTGCTCAGGACCAGTCATTACCCACACGAAACCGTCAATGTGTGATTTTGCATCAAAATGTAAACATGAAATGTAGATTATGTAATGCAATATAATGAGACTGTCCAACACATTGTCAGTGGATGCCCAGCTTTGGCACAAACACAGTATCCTAAGCGATGATGGAGTGGCTCGATCATTTTATTACCGTCTTCGCTATGCTTGTGGTTTTGACACAGAGGTCCATCCATGGTACGACCCGGAATATGAAGAGGTCGTCATAGAAAATAATAAATACAAAATTCTTTGGCATAGGCCCGTTTACAGCCTCCGACGTATCCAGGTCAACAAACCTGATCTTGTCCTTTTCGATAAATCCAATGAAATCATTTATATCATTGAAGTTTCTGTCCCTTTTGACACTAATGTGATTCAGATTCAGGAAAAAACATGTCAAATATGCGGACCTGGCTTTCGAGATGTCACGCTTGCATCCCAAGTACCAAGTTGTCCGACTCCCCATTGTTCTCGGTGCCTTAGGTTTGGTACCTCCCAATCTGTTGACAGACATTGGGAGAGTACCCGGGTTTGCTACCAGGAATACAGCCCTTCTGACAATCTGGGTAATGCAGAAGGCTGCAGTGTTGGGGAGTCTTCACATTCTCCGAAACGTTCTGGGTGGGTTTGACTAGGCAGCGCTTCCTGGGAGAAGTCCAATTCGCTGTCTGGGCTGCGTGTAGAGGAGGCAAGGGCCCTGAGCTGATGATGAGCCTAACCAGCCTGACTGTGCCAGGATCACCTTAAGCCGATTTGATGCATTGTTTATTTTAATCTGTTAATAATAATCATAATCAAAATCATAATCATAAAAAAACCATTGTGAAGCACCGGTACTTTCTCATATCTGTTTAATATATATCATAAAATGGCCTTATAAATAATAAACAGCGAATATTTTTTAAACATCAAGGACAGAAGGTTGAGCTTTGATCAGAAGAATTATTAAACAACTTTGTTGAATGTTATTATTCTATATATGAATGATGCATCTTAGAACTTTCGAAATGTCATGATTTCAACAGAACTGTCAAACCAGTTCCATGAACTTTCAGATGCTTTGAAGGTTTTGATAAGGTTAGTCCTAGCAGTAATTACAGGACAGTTATTGTGCGGCTCAAGTATTGACGCCTGGTAATGACTGACGTTATGGAGTGCAGCTAGGAATACGTTTGACATTTGCTGTCTTTTGTTCTAATGTTGGTGTTGTTAATTTACCCTGCTGCTTTAGAAGTTGTTGTTGTTGTTGTTGTTGATATTAGTCGATATGAACCTGGGACCGCCTCCGTGGTCTAATGGTAGAGCGTCCGCCCGGAGAGCGGAAGGTCCGGGGTTCGATCCCCAGCCGCGTCATACCAAAAGACGTTAAAAGATGGTACCTGTTGTTACCGCTCGGCATGAAGAGCGGCATGAAGGGGCTAAAACAAGGACTGGTCGGCTCGGAGTCAGTATACTGTGACTGAGTGGGGTATTCATGTTAAACTGCGGCATGGTATCTCAGTGTGCTAGCACTATCAGTCGGGACTAGAACAAGCAGCCACACACACACACATACACGTGCATGCACGTCGTTATATAAGTGCAATAATGTTGGACGGGACGTTAAACCCCATTTCACCTCACCTCACCTCGATATGAACTGATTTTATTAGCGATTTAATTACAGCCTGTCAACAAAATGTTGGCATGCGCTGGAGCCATTACTCTAAAAAAGAGAGACAACAATATATTATTCCATTGAAACGTTTACACTTGGTGGTTTGTCTGATCCAGACTAGCTGGAATATTGGCGTTAAACAAAACAACAAACAACAAAACTCTACTACCCGGTTCAATGGTGCGCATTTCAGTTGAATGCTTTGGGAGTATACAACCCATTTTGGTATCACATTTCACATGTCTATCTCATGCAACCGGGTACCCATTCACTGCTGGGTGAACAGAGGCAGCCCCACTTTGCCTAAGGAGACAACACACGTCTTTAAACCAGTTTCCATGTTGGTCAAGACTGAATTTAACCCTTATACCTAAATATGTCAAAGTATCTACTCTCTACAATCCACCTTCTCTCTACAACCCATCCACTCTCTTCAATTAACATACTCTCTACAATCCACCCACTCTCTTCAATTAACATACTCTCTACAATCCACCCACTCTCTTCAATTAACATACTCTCTACAATCCACCCACTCTCTTCAATTAACATACTCTTCACAATCCACCCACTCTCTTCAATCAACATACTGTCTACAATCCACCCACTCTCTTCAATTAACATACTCTCTACAATCCACCTACTCTCTTCAATCCACCTCCTCTCTTCAATCCACCTCCTCTCTACAATCCACTCACTCTCTTCAATCAACATACTCTCTACAATCCACCCACTCTCTTCACTCAACATACTCTCTACAATCCACCTACTCTCTGCTGCCAGGTTTACTTAAATTCACCTGACTGTGGTCTGTGTGTTGTGCACAGGATCATGTGTCATCATACATTTATACACATGAGTGTATTAGCGATCTAGTAGTCACTAGTCGGAGTCTAGTAAATTAATAAAACGGCCTATTCCTTCTAGTTACTAATGCTGAAGGGCGACCTGGGGGTTGTAGACAAATAGTAGGGAGAGGCAGACTTTAAGATTTGTGTCGTGATTAGTTTTGTATCATGTAGGCAGACAAAGTGTCAAATGAAAGCTATGTAGACCTTAGTGAAATCACAGACTCTTTATTTACAAGTGGTTTGATAGATATCTAGTGGGGACGCTTGATGCTGTTCAGTATCGAAGTATTCAGGTTCAGTATTGCAGTATTCAGGTTCTGTATTGCAGTATTCAGGTTCAGTATTGACGTCTTCAGGTTCAGTACTGCAGTATTCAGGTTCCGTATTGCAGTATTCAGGTTCAGTATTGACGTCTTAAGGTTCAGTATTGCAGTATTCAGGGTCAGTATCGAAGTATCCAGGTTCAGTATTGCAGTATGCAGGATCAGTATTGCAGTACTCAGGGTCAGTATTGAAGCATTCAGGTTCAGTATTAGGGTTTTCAGGTTCAGTACTGCAGTATTCAGAGTCTGTTTTAAAGTATTCAGGTTCAGTTTCGCAGTATTCAGGGTCAGTATTGATGTCTTCAGGTTCAGTACTGCAGTATTCAGGTTCAGTATTAAGGTCTTCAGGTTCGGAACTTCAGTATTTAGGTTCAGTACTACAGTATTCAGGTTCAGTACCGCAGTATTCAGGTTCAGTATTGGGGTTTTCAGGTTCAGTACTGAAGTATTAGGTGTCTGTATTGAAGTATTCAGTTTCAGTATTGAGGTCTTCAGGTTCGGTATTGCAGCATTCAGGCTCAGTACTGCAGTATTCAGCTCAGTACCTTATTACTTAAACCACATACATTTAGGAGAGATATTCTGTTAACATCCGTCCGGTATTATCTGTGGCAACTCTGTTCACAGTACATTTTATGCAACACAGATCATGTTGTATTTTCACAATCAGAACATTCCAAAACCACTGACCTCACGCTGTGTCATCAGCATGCGTGGAGCGCTTGCAGAAATTCCCACTTCCCACTGTCATCGAGCACGTTTATCCCCACCAGGTAAAACACGATCATATTGCATGCAGTGGTCCATCATTTGTCACTCAGCAGCTTTACAGATGCAGCAATGGTTTAAGTGGCCATCCCACAATAGTAGTTAAGTCAGTTATCGGGGATCAGTTTCCCGGCAGCAGTAAATGTTGAGAAGATGGACACTGATGTATGCTTTATGGAGATGTTTTGCTCATTAAAACGCTCATATGGACTCTGGACAAATACTGTTCTCATCATGGGGCAGGACCATGCAGGTTTTTGTTGGTACTCAAACCTATTTTGTCTTTTTATGTAAAATAATAATGACAGTGAATGAGTTGAGGATTAACCTCCATCAGAAATATATGTAACCATTTAGTGATAAATTGATCAAGATCACAATGATACATCAAACGTTTATCACGGATATTTATTCGCAACATATTAATGAAATAGTGCGGTGTTGAGAACGTACGATTTGTGGAAATCAAAAGTCCCTTGAGATAAAAAAAAAAAGTAGACACTTTTTCTTATCTTATTTAATCTTTCCTTATGTTATTGAACTATGACCTCAATGAAGCAACTTGTCTGGTGATGAAAAATGGAGTGATTGAATGTCCAGGGGGACTTGGGACATTGCAAATGTCTAGCAGTAGATTTTATAGTAACTAAAAAGGGAACTAATGATTTGAATGTAGCTAGGTGTAATGACATCAAGACAAGATCGTCTCATTACATTATTTGCACTACGGACTAGATTCAAACCTGCCATCTAAAGAGAATTCCGTACAATAACAGGGTGGGGAATTCCAGCATTTACCAATACAAACCGGCTCTATGCAGTCCAACTGAAAGCAAGATGCCCTGTGAAGGGGGTGATCCTAACAACTAGGGTATGCTAGGCAGCACCAGAGACGGGCTGTGCCCTAATGGCGTCACACCATGTTTACAGACGTATAACGGTTTTGACTCCGATTCACAGATGACAGAATATTTGTTTTCGATGTAACGGCGAGCGGTATGCCAGGGCAGCAATTCTTGACCATGATCGGTATGGGGGCGGATCTGTCATGGTGTGGGGCGGTATCACACATGACAGGGGAACTTATTTGGTTAATTGGAATCGACAACTGACTGGCCCGCCATATGCTGACCAAATCTTGTATCCTGTCCTTGTTCCATTCGCAAGAATCACCGGCAGAAATTTTGAAATGCAAAATGACAATGCCAGACCACGTGGTGCCCAGGTCTTCACCATTTATCTCCGACGAGAAGGCATAGAGACATTGGAGTGGCCTGCTAAGTACCCCGTGCATGTTTCGCCCTACATGGTGGGCACACCAGGTATTCATCTCCACACCAGAAAAACATTTTACACAAACATTTTTATAAACTTTTATCGTCTTCACACCTTCACTATCATTTCACCAGTTCCCTTATTTTTTGTCGGTAGTATATTTTATACAATTATGTCATTGTCATGACATCATCAGGTCAAACGATATTGACAACTTTATATTGTAAACCTGACGACAGATACTGGTAGCAGAACAATGTGACTTTCATCTTCGGTAGTTTTTTGTTCAAGAATTTAAATGATTTGAAGGCGACCCTCAAGAATCTCTTTGCTTAATGTGATACATCTGGCTTTCTTATAGTTCAAGCATTATTACAATAACTTCTAGCAATCAAAGACTACGATACAGAAACAATTAATTCTCTCAAAAAAAATTCTCTTAAGATTGAAAGCATCTTTTCTTGTAACTTCAGCTTATTCTCATTGTGTTTTGTCTCTCATTTGATCAATCATTTGTGACAGAATATTAATGAATTACTTTTGAAAAACTATGCTGAGGTGGAACTTTCGAAGAATAATCAATCATGTATGGCAACTTGAGAGAATGATGATCTCTAACATCCTCGTCTTTATTTGATGTGAAACAGGATACATATACCATAAATTACCTTTCTCTTAAAAAACCATTCTACCATGTTCAAATCTGAAAAATATTCAAATCTTGATTGGTCAATCCAAACAGCTGATTTGACGCCAGCATTTCTATTGAAGCAACTGTTCAAAGAAAATATTTCTTTCTCAATCAGTGTCTTTGGGCATTTGAAATAATGATATGTACAAGGATAGGTAAGAAACTTCAGTGTTGTGGTTATTACAACAATATTCAAAGTATGTGCATCTTCGATTCCAATTTCACTTTATCTCTACAGGTAACCTAGCTCAACATCGTAAACACAGTACGTTTATATACTTATTATTTCCGGAAACTGGAATTTAAAGGAGTACTAGGCTCAGTTAGATGTCAGTCCCAGCATGTTTGAATCAGATTGTTCAAACACTGCGTTGTCGGTCTTTTAGCGCCAATTTAATGATGTACATCAATTTAGGAAAAAAAACCATTACCCTAGTCCTAACTCTAACTACACAGAGACAGTTGATGTCAAACCAGTGCTGTTTTATCACATTGTTACGAGTCCATTCTGAAGTTAAAAGATGAAGGTCAGCCTAGAAATCGATACGCGCAGAACTAAACTGCGAAATCAGACAATAACCACACAAGATCAATGAACAATTAACACACTATATCGAAACACGCAGCATATGGTTTACAATATTATTGTATAAGGCAATGCAATGGATCAAACATGTGTCAGCAGCAATGACAATAAGCCCGATTACACTAGTCAGTGCACACACGAATGTCCAGAATTTATCTCAGTCGAATGCTTTGAGTGAAGCAAGTGAATCTTGAATCCAGAAAACAGTGTTGGTAGATGGCAGAATAGCCGTTGTTTCTCCGTTATGTATCCTGGTCTGGAAGTAGATCAGTTGCAAGTCGAGTTGTGAAAAGGTCTCAAATCGCTCTCATCCACTCTTATATATATATACGTGAAGCCCATTTCTGGTGTCCCCCGCCGTGATATTGCTGGAATATTGCTAAAAGCGGCATAAAACCATACTCACTCACTCACTTCTATATATATACATCCAGCCTTCTAGAAAACTCTCGAACTTGGTACTTAGTCCAAAAAGTAAATGAACAAGATCCTCACAGCGGAGCTCTCTTTACCGGGAAGTTAACGAAGGTGTCAAGTGTTGGGTCGAAGTTGGGAAGAACAAATAAGGGGGGTAACTCTAAATCACCAGCTGTCAAGGTCACAACGAAAGTACAAGCGACTCAATCAGATTGCTGCCACTTTCAGTCAACACTACTACCATGAGGAAACTACAGCCATATAACAACACCGAAACCTATGCAGGATTGAAGCACATCATGGGGCTAAGCCCCTCTTTAAGAAAGGAGGCGGTGGAGTAAGCCAGAGGTTAAAGTGTTTGCTTGTCTTGTCAACGGCCTGGGTTTGAACCCCGCATGGGAACAATATGCTCACTCACTCACTCACTCACTCACTCACTCCACTCCACTCCACTCCACTCCACTCCACTCCACTCCACTCCACTCCACTCCACTCCACTCCACTCCACTCCACTCCACTCCACTCCACTCCACTCCACCTATCAACATAGAACTAATGATGCTGTTCTTCAGTAGGAAGCGATTCTCTATGAACTAATTCATGGAGCCTTCCACTTCTCAGTAGGTCTTAATTAGGTGTCACTGGTGTAGGGAAACGACAAAATCATATAATGAATTCAACAATAATCATTGATTCAATTAGTAAGCACATGATACCGATTGTTGGGTTCATCCGACGAGCATCTATCTGCTGACTTCCGGACCAGTATTAGTGGGGTCACTTGAGGGGTAATCAATACCCTTAATCAGTTGAATGATGGATCAGATATGATGTTGACATTCTTTTGTGTGTTTCATTACAACTTGGGTCGTTTTCGTCATCAAGAAGTTATTGTTGGTGATTTCCCTCTAGAGTAGGAGAGGTTTATTTACCAATATTAATAAATGAACTTCGGTGTGATTATCTTTGTAGTTTCTGTTTGTTCATATTGAACAAGATTCTTCTTGATTAATTTTGATTATTGTATCATTTGGGAATATTATTTGGGTAAAATTATGTCTAATTTAATCAGTGAGAAATAATTGTATCACGTCAGCTGGGAATTTTCAACTGTTCATCAAAGTGCGTTGTTTTTGTGCTAATGAAATGTTTAATCTCAAGTGAAGTCTCGCGAAAACGCTTTCCTTCATCTTTGCAAGAGGATTCGCAAGATTTCTCATGTTGGACATCATGCACAGTCAATTGAAATTAAGGATTCTGTAAAAAGCCCAGTTCAGCATTAAATTAGGAGATAAAGCAAATCAACATGCAACGTCAAGTGATATCTCAAGATACTAAAGTTATCATTCATTTTCTGAAAGGTTACTACCCCGAGTGCCCAACACTGATAACCCAACAACCACCAGTAGACCGTAGAACGACAGAGGGATTAGTTATAGTCAGTTTCTGGTGAGCGGTGCTCACCCTGATCGCATGTGCTGATGAATGAGTTGAAATCATAATCATGTGAAAGCTGTTCATGGGGAACTTGTGGGACTTCGATCAGTTACACTTAAATAGACTGTGACATAGGTAGGCATAGGTAAAACACAGGTTAATTATATATTGTACATCGCTAATGCTCACAGTGGGCAAAAATAAAGTCTTATTCTAGTTAATATGCTCACCGTATACTCAAGTATGTTTTGTAAACAAACCTATTTTGTTTCAGTTATCTGTGACAATCCCCAACATTGCAATGTTTTAAATATGTTTGGTGGTATTATTTTAGTTAGTATGCTTACGGTATGCTTAAGTATGTTTAATAAATATACATTTAAGAATTGACTTCACTTTGTGTGAGTTCATTGGAGTATGAACCTTTATAGAGTGAGGGCCAAACTGTGTGAACGTCAGAGCCAGGAATGTTGAAGTAGTCCGTCAGTATTTACGTCATTTCAAGAACACGGTCTCGTGAAAAACGTATGAAAAATTGTGACGTTCACACACTTATGAACGTCAATTTCGCGGTCATGTGACCGACCTCTCATCCAAGGGAAAAACGTATATCGTGTATTAGAATATATTGATAGGTATACAACTCGTGACTCAGTAATGAAATAATATTCTTCTGATTGTCATGTTACAACTGATGATGTCATGCTTCAGCTGATGTCATGCTACAGCTGATGATGTCAAGCTACAGCTGATGATGTCATGCTACAACTGATGATGTCATGCTACAACTGATGATGTCATGCTTCAGCTGATGTCATGTTACAGCTGATGTCAAGCTACAGCTGATGACGTCATGCTTCAGCTGATGTCAAGATACAGCTGATGATGTCATGCTACGGCTGATGTCAAGCTACAGCTGATGTCATGTCACAACTGATGATGTCATGTTACAGCTGATGTCAAGCTACAGCTGATGTCAAGCTACAGCTGATGTCAAGCTACAGCTGATGTCATGTCAAAACTGATGATGTCATGCTACAGCTGATGTCAAGCTACAGCTAATGGTGTCATGCTACAACTGATGATGTCATGTTACAGCTGATGTCAAGCTACATCTGATGATGTCAAGCTACAGCTGATGTCATGTTACAACTGATGATATGCTACAGCTGATGTCATGCTTCATCTGATGTCATGTTTAAACTGATGATGTCATGCTACAGCTGATGTCATGCTACAACTGATCTCACGCTAGAACTGATGATGTCATGCTACATCAACTGATAACATGCAACAGCTGATCTCATGCTGCAGCTGATGATGTCATGCTACAGCTGATGATGTCAAGCTTCATATAATGTCGCTACAGCTGTTGTTCTACAATAACGCTTAACCTTTTACCTTAAACTGGTGACCTGAATTTTGTGAAAAATATTTCAGAAGGCAAAATATTTTTTTCGTACCATATATTTAGTTGGACCTTAAGAAGTTGTCTTGATGAAGGTCTCGAGGTAGATGGTGGTATATTAAAACTTTAAGCTCTGAGGAATTCATGCTCTGCCCCGTTTTTTTGCAAGTAAATGCGAACCCTCTAGGCATTTTACTTGGACCACATTTTTCAGTAATTACATCAGGAAACCAAAATAAAGAATGTTGTCCTATTCAGGATCTTTTAGGAGACTACTCTACAGTCCATAGAAAATGTCTTTGACATAAACCACATTTTACATAAGAATTATTTAAAAAGCAGTCAACGTGTGCGATATCTGAAATGAGTTCGTAATTTGACATGTATGAAAAAACTAAAGTTGACTTTTATTAACACAATGATATGAACCTCAGAATAAAAAACGTAACTATAATTGAAAAATGACACTTTTGGGTGAACACAACTGGAGGATGTTGTTAATTAAAAAAAATATTATCTTGTTGAAATGACACGAAATATAAATACATTAGCCAAACGTTTAGGCCGTGAAATAAAATATTTTACATCAGAATCTTATTTTAAGAAAATGTCAGGACATCGGGATATTCTTCTCTCGGTGGAAAGACTTAAGCATACAGTAAGCATACTAACTAAAATAATATCACCAAACATATTTAAACATTGCAATGTTGGGAATTGTCACAGATAACTGAAACAAAATAGGTTTGTTTACAAAACATACTTGAGTATACGGTGAGCATATTAACTAGAATAAGACTTTATTTTTGCCCACCGTGAGCATTAGCGATGTACAATATATAACGCTGCTTGGCTGATAACAAAGTTCACTTGACGCGACCTTTAATGAAAGGTATTGTATCGGAGTAATAGATCTGATTTAATGGGATTGTTTTTCTGTTACCAGTTAACTTAAACGATGTTGTCATCATCAGCTGTAGCTTGACATCATCAGCTGTAGCGAGAAATCAGCTGAAGCATGACATCATCAGTTTAAACATGACATCAGATGAAGCATGACATCAGCTGTAGCATATCATCAGTTGTAACATGACATCAGCTGTAGCTTGACATCATCAGCTGTAGCTTGACATCAGCTGTAGCATGGCATCATCAGTTGTAACATGACATCATCAGAAGAATATTATTTCATTACTGAGTCACGAGTTGTATACATATCAATATATTCTAATACACGATATACGTTTTTCCCTTGGATGAGAGGTCGGTCTTCTAAATTTTCAGTATGAGTGAATAAAGCATTCAGACAAGAATATATGATTTCTGCATCGTGTATACGAACAGAATTGGGGAGTTCTGAATGCAAAACATAATTCCACTCTATTTTGTTGTTGTGGATATTTAATAAGAGTGTCCCATAGAGGGTATGTTTGTTTGTATTGAATCATCATTTTCATATCATTGTGGTAAAGAAATGAAGCCAAATCATATTGAAAAGTGACATCTGGTTTGCTCAAGAACCCACTCATCTTTCATTTAGATTGGGCGGTCACAATGTACCTAGAATCACCTGACGCAACCTTGTATGGATGTCTCCTCAGATCTTAACACAGACAGGTAGCGTATCGGAGTAAAACACTTGATTTGCATGAAACGTAATAGAAAACATGATGACACAGTTTCGTCAGGAATGGTTACTCATATATGTAAGTCAAATCATTCAAGGGGCGATAGGGTCGCCTAGTGGTCAAGGCGGTTCCTCATCACACTGAAGACCCGAGTTTGATTCCCAACAGTGGCACAATGAGTGAAACCCATGGTATCACCTGCCGTGATGGACCTGAAATGGCGTAAAACCATACTCACTCACTCCAGACACTTATTTACAGAATATGAAGTCACGATATTCTATCGAATACAATTAAGAAGTATTGATCATCCTGAAATGAAATTATTCCCATGTAATTTTTATTTTGCCTGTGTTATGAAGGGGAAACTTTTTTTTAAAACATTTTGTCTAAAACCTTTCATTGCCTTAAGAGTTTTGAGCTAGTTTCCATATCAGACCAGGTGAGGTTTATATGCTTAAACATGCAGCAATGTTAAACATGCCAATCTTTGATAATTAATGTACCTCATGCTCTCAATGGTTATCTTGAATTGCGCAAATACTTCCTACAGTCTCCATTTTGTCATCCTATATCTCCCAGTCAGCTGTTTGTTTCTAAATTATCACTAATTAACAGTCACTCTATATGGTATGTAGATAGGTGTGATTGTGGAGATGAAAGGGGGTTGTCAGGAAAACAGTATAAGTGAGATGGACGATTACTCCGAATGTGATGCTTGGGCATCCATGAAATATTCATACCTCCTTGTAACACAGAATGCACTGAAAATCGGATAATTTAAGTCTAGGTTATCATTATTTGAAACCCCTGTATTGCATCTTGGCAGAGTAAGTATCAAATTAGCCCTATCAGCATTCAAACTTGATGTTATTGTGGTTCATACCATGGACATTTTTTCGGTATAATTTTTATTGCTGTTTTGTCTGAGAACATGTTTTTCATTGAAGCTTATCAGATAGTTTTTATAGCACATGATTCTCCTACTAAGAATACATATGAGGTATTTTCCAATTGGCGTTTATTAATGGGCGAGGGACGTCTGATACTTTTTATCCATGAGTAAATGAAAAGGATATAACCATGTGAAATGTGTGTTTGGCATGCGTGTGTGAACCTCTACATTGCCTGCTTGATGACAAAGTAGTGGTAATTTGTCATTCGCAGCCCCTCCCGCCCCCTGATTTTCACCCATTAACCCTCTGCCACCAATCCACTACCCCTGACTCCCAACCCCACAAACGTCTGCCCCCAGCCCCCAAAACCCTCACACACTAACAACACCCCATGGGGGATTATAGAAAAGGTCGCCCGAAGTTCATGCAAAGTATATCTGTTTTCATGAAAAAAAAAGATAAATGTAATTTATATATTTATGATTCATATAATGTTTGTTTTTGTATTAACCTTTACAGTCCAAACTCTCCCAGCCCTGATCCCCACCCCCAATGTCCAGACTCCAACCCCCTGAACACCAACCCTCTCCCCTGTGGCGATACTCGGTCAGAATAGGTCTTCGGTTCATGCTTAAAATCTCAAAATGTCACTGGAATATGATATACATTTTCACAAGCAATCAGTGTGTGACGAAGTCTCCAAACAGTGATGGTCAGATTGGCTTGCCAGTCTTAAAAGTTACTAGGCAGTTACAAATTTTACTAGCTTAAATTTATGACTGTTTATGTTTTCAGAAATTTGATTGTAGGTTATAGGTTTTATCCAGAGACAGGTTAACTGTGGCATTTTAAAAAGAAGACTGCAAGAGTAAAATTGTCAAAATAGAAACGAAAACATTTATTGTCCCCGCAATATTTGACATGTGTAATCAAAGTTTATTGAGTAACACAGCTTTTGATTGGTTACAATCTGTAGTTTAACTAATGAAAACACGTTTGTCATACAAGTGTTACAGTCACCCCAACAAGGGAGGAACTCTGTTCTCTTAACCGTGATTTTTTTCGGCTGTTTATTATACTTTTTTTCATGGTTATATTGATCTACAGAAATCGGAAAACTTTTACAATTTTACTACTAAGAGGCGTGGTTATAAAAAATCATCTTTACTATTTAAGAAGCCAACCGGGCCAGAGACATTTCAGAATCTTCAGTCTGTCTGAAATTTTGCGAGCGGTGGGCTAGCGGGTCGGTGGCTATTTCGCACACTGAATGCAATGAATGAATATCAATGGATCATCCCTCCACATTTCACTAAGTTTGATTGACAGATGCCAAATTGAATATTCTTGATCATCTTTATGTTGTTCGCTACTGATGTGATACATTAGTCTGATCTAGGGGTAGTTATCTAGTCTAGCAAATCTATCATATATTCATGAATTCGTCTGTTTTAGCTAACATGAAATCAATGGTTTAGGCTCAAGAATATGATCTTGTCAATAATACTGTTCCTTGAATAATAACACTGTTCACTGTCAATTCAAATAGAACGTATTTCACTACGGGTACAAATTCAAAGCCACAGTGACGAGTTACAACTTTAATTGATTACTGAAGGAAAATCCCATTCTGTCTGAGGTTTCATTATTCATTCTTCAATATCATGAAAAACAATATCACCTTCTTCATATTTTATTGATGGACGACAGAAGAGATTAATGATGATGCAGATGGTCCTGTGCAGCAACAAGAACCTGACATATTCTGTTGTTGCCGCCAGTGATATTTTAAAATCATTGCTTTCACGATCAAAAGGGTTATTTTCTTTCAATAAATATTCTCAATACCTAGTGCATTCTCTTACAAAGTACTGTTTATATATTATCAAGTAATGTTGACATTTCACAAATTATCAGTTAAGGAAATACAACAATAATTGAAGAACCTTTAAGGATTCCGGAAAACGTAGTAACTTGTTGGTTTTACAAACATGCTGAACATTTTGTCATGCGTCCAAATTTTATGATGGAGAAAAGTCCAAAGTTAGACACATCCACGAGGCCAATATTCCCAAGGCCAGTGAAAAAAGGACTACATGCTTTTGCTTAAATCTCGTTATGTACAACAAACCACTTGTCCCAAAATGGACGCAATGACTTTTGGTGTCCATCCCTAAAATAGACACAAAATATTGCATACTACACACATAGAAAGTGAAAATGTTGGAGTCCTCTTGATGCAGAAACTTATGTTTGAATCATCATAGCCAATTTGATAAGAGACCTTTCATAGCATGTTACAACAACATAACTGTCCAAAGCGTGTTCAGTACCTTAGTTCCTTATTGTTGTTGTAGTGGTCATCCTTCTTTTTCATGTCAAGGACCCCTGTTTACCACAGCAATACTACAGCAATACCACAGGAATGAAACAGCAATACAACAATAATGAAAAAGCAATACAACAACAATGAGAGAGCAATGAAACAGCAATACAACAACAATGAAACAACTACAGCAATGAGTGAGTGAGTGAGTGAGTATGGTTTTACGCCGCTTTTAGCAATATTCCAGCAATATCACGGCGGGGGACACCAGAAATGGGCTTCACACATTGTACCCATGTCGGGAATCGAACCCGGGTCTTCGGCGTGACGAGCCAACGCTTTAACCACTAGGCTACCCGACCGCCCCTACAGCAATGAGACAGCAATGAATCGGCAATACCACAATAATGAAACAGCAATACAACAACAACGAAACAGCAATATCATAGCAATGAGACAGCAATACCACAACAATACCACAATAATGAAACAGCAATACAACAACAATGAAACAGCAATACTACAGCAATACCACAATAACGAAACAGTAGTATAACAACAATGAAACAGCAATGCTACAGCAATTAGACAGCAATGATACAGCAATACAACAACAAAGAAATATCAATACCACAGCAATGAGAGCAATGAAACAGCAATATCACAATGATAAAACAGCAATACCACATTAATGAAACAGCAATACAACAATGAAACAACAATACCACAGCAATGAAACAGCAATGCCACGGCAATGAATGACAATACCACAACAATGAAACAGAATTACCACAGCAATACCACAGCAATACCAAAACAGCGCCACAACAATACCACAGCAATGAAACAGCGATAACACAGCAATGAAACAGAATTACCACAGCAATACCACAGCAATGAAACAGCAATACCACAGCAATAGCACAACAATGAAACAGCAATACCACAGCGATACCACAACAATGAAACAGCAATGCTATTGAAATACACATCAATGCAGCAACAATGAAACAGCAATGCAACAGCGATACAACAATGAAACAGCAATACCACAAAAAATGAAACAAAAGTACCACAGCAGTACTACAGAAATACTACAACATTGCTACAGCAACACCACAGCAATACCACAGCAATGAAACAGCAAAGGCTTGACGACTGACCAGTTGTGGGTGGGACATAATAGAAAGTGTTTCTCTCTCAAAACTTTTGTTTTCAATAAAAGATGTTTAAAAAATACCACCCCTCCTCTCTTTGAGAAGGAATTGTCAAATTTTATGCAGTCTAACCCAATAAATCAGAAAAAATGATTATGAAACGAAACAATTACATTAAATGTGAAAAGCAACATATTTTGCAACCATCAAACTCAAGTCATAGATCAACAGGTTGTTTAAGTCTAATGGAACCGAAAGACTGTTTGTTCACTAGCAAGACTTAACAGTCCTGACACCACAGGAAATTGGACGAGGAATTATCGTTGATATAGACAGATAAGGATGGTAACTGATTTATCATGCGAGAGTTCTAAACGATGTTGCTAATTTCCTGAATATCCAGAAATGCACTCAGATTTGCAAGAATCATCTCAAATATTGTTAAATTTATAATATTTTTACTGTTAATTATTTTGAAAGAAGGAAACACTCCTGATGGGAACACACATGTACTGGAGAGCACCATCAGCTTTGTCAGCTTACCAGTCCTAGATTATTACAATCAAGATTTGAACTTATTCATGACCCAAAATAAAGTTATAGGAGGGACTGGTTGTACATTTATTGAGGCCTTTTCAGTTTATGACTGCCATTAAGTTGAACATCTTTTGTCAAAAACGAAAATAATTCTATTTCTTTATTTGTAATCACACAATTTTTATTACCAAATTAATGTCATATTGTAATTCAGTTGAAAAAAGTGCTTCCATATTGCCGAGAGAGTGAGTCTTTTACCGCTGATGAAATTCATAATATTTCCCAAATTGATTTTAAAAAATCAAATCACCCAAAGAGAAAGCTTTACTATGGATTTAAGCAAACAGCTGTGTAGCTGTCAGGATTGACCCATGACTGAGAGTGCCCCAGAGGAACGAAATGTAGAACAAAGCTAGCATAATATTGAGGGCTGGGTGCTAAATTTTGTGTTAATTTCCTGCCTGCCTAGAAATGTGCGTGATATTTACGAGCGAGGGATGTCAATCAGCTGACCAAGTGAGTGTCGGCGGAAATTTGGTCTGCAGTATTGCTGAAGTGAACGACATGACAATATTGCCAATGGAGTTGGGCGGATAGCATCCATCTTTGTTTTTAGCAAACCCGATTACTGAGATCGGGCGTCACTGATAATTGCCGACTGTCGCGACTGGTTACATGCTTGTGATGGTATTGATGATAGTGACATCGAGACCACGATCAACATTACTTTCGGACAGGTTAACGGTATGTCAATTAGTTTGCTAATTTGGATCTAAAAATATATGTACCCCAACACCAACATTAGCTGGTTATATGACATTAAATAATGTGTTATATGACACAAGAAAATAATGTCAATGATAAAATATGGAAATCGGACAAACTGTTTTTGTATATCACACACCTCATCACAAACCGATTCAGAGGACATGTTATGGTAATAGCCTGAGATGAAGTCGGTGAATTCGATATATATTTTATATGTTTTACCACCTATTTTTGACGTTTTCTCACAATAAAAACTGTGAACCAAGAAATAAATGAAACCGTTGCCACGGGAGAGTTATAGAAAATATAAAAGAATTAAAAACATATCTTCTTCTCTGATATGATACCTCTCTGGAGGTTAACCCTGAGCGAACTCTGATCACCAAAAAGAAAAGAAGGATGCTTGGGTTCTTGAGCCAATCAGATGTCATCATTCTACAAGGATTTCAACTAATGAATACCCATACAACACAAATATGCCGTCGACGGTACTCCCTTTTGGCGTCAAGAGGTCAGAAACGACAAGAGGCATAACTTATCCACAACACTATAATAGCGCAGCCTTCATTATTTACATTCAGGAATTGTTGTTTTAGCTCGTTTTCAAGATACAGAAATCAGACAGGCATATCTGGATGCCTCGCTCACTAAAACCATGAATTTAGAAGTCTTTAGATCTATAAGCAGAGAAGTATAGTATAGGAGTATAAGATGTGATCTCAATGACTAATAATAACATTCTTCGTTGGACTTGCCGGATGTCACGAAAAAATGTGAAGTGAAATAAAATACGATTGTTGGGTTCTTCCTTTCTGAGTCTTGAGTAGAGACCATAAAACAATATTCAGTCCCGGATCGTATAATTTAAGTAGGCAATTGTCCCCCAAAATATGTAAAACTATTCACCATTCCCTTGTTTTGATCAGATGAGTAAACGACTGTCTCGGGGTTGAGCTGCAATCATCTTTGCATTAACATTTAATGACAAATTTTGTGATTGTCACAAACCAATCATCACGATCTCCAAATAGTAAAGATCAAAGGCCAGCCCTGGGTCAGTAGTAATGAAATCTATTATCAGTAATTTACATGTCAGCTATTTCAGTTATTCTGGTCTTCAGATCGGATTCCGGTAATGATGCCCATTTAGATATCACTGAGCTGTCCCAGGTGAAACATGCAGCATATTTTAATGTTTGACAGTGATTCGGTTGTTCGTCCTTCTACCCAGGCACAAAGTGTTTAGTGAAGCCTTCTTCATTTATGTCAGGCAACTTTGTTTGTTTGTTGTTGCACTCGGCAATACTCCATATGACGGTGGCATGTAAATAATCAAGTCTGGACCAGCAAAATCAGTGGTTGATGTGAGCAACGTCCCTTCCCATCGTTGCGATGACGTGAGTGCATGCATCTATGTAGCCAAGGCTGACCGCCCAAATCATGTTGCCTCATTCGACAAATATCTATACGTTGCGTGGGGCCTATTAAAACCTGGAATCTTATGCTGTCGAACAAAGATATGGAATGAGAAATAATAATATCTTCTTCTAGTAAGTTGGTTTCTATGGCTTAAGTGCCTGAAAGAACTAAACATATGTTGCATAACATTAAAACTTGGAAAAAACATGCCCTTGGATAACATGAATTTGCCTAGATGAAAAATTGTGACCTAGATGATACATAGTAGCCTAGATGATACATAGTGGGCTAGATGATACATAATGATCTATATGATACATATTGGCCTAGATGATACATTGTGACCTAGATGATACATAGTGGTCTAGATGATACATAATGATCTATATGATACTTGGTTGGTTGGTTTGTTGTTAAACGCCGCCCTCAGCAATATTCAAGGTATTTGAGTGTAAATACAGTAAACTACGGTTATAACGAACACGCTTATAACGAACTCACGGATATAACGAACTTACTTTTTGGTCCCGACTACTTGCTGTAGTCATGCTGTATATGTACTTATAACGAACTACGGTTATAACGAACTAAAATTAGTAGTCCCTTTGAGTTCGTTATAACCGTAGTTTACTGTATTTACACTCAAATACCTTGAATATTGCTGAGGGCGGCGTTAAACAACAAACCAACCAACCAAGTATCATATAACCGAGTCTGGACCAGACAATCAAGTGATTAATATAATGAGCATCGATCCACACTATTGGATCGATGACATGCATCAACCATGTCAGCGAGCCTGACCACCCGATCCCATTAGTCCCATTACGACAAGTATAGTCGCCTTTTACGGCAAGCATGGGATGCTGAAGACCTATTCTACCCCGGATCTTCACGGGTTAAATGATACGCATTGGCCTAGATGATACATTGTGACCTAGATGATACATAGTGGGTTTGATGATACATAATGATCTATATAATACATATTGGACAAGATGATACATATTGGACTAGATGATACATTGTGACCTAAATGATACATTGTGACCTAGATGATACATAGCGGTCAATGTGAAACATAGTGGCCTAGATGATACATAGTGTCCTTAATGATATATTGTGACCTAGATGATACATAGCGGTCAATGTGAAACATAGTGGCCTAGATGATACATAGTGGCCTTAATGATACATTGTGACCTAGATGATACATAGTGGTCTAGATGATACATCGTAGCCTAGATGATACATAGCGGCCTTAATGATACATTGTGACCTAGGTGATACAACGTGGCCTTAATGAAACATAGTGACCTAGGTGATACAATGTGGCCTTAATGATACATTGTGACCTAGATGATACATAGTGGTCTAGATCATACATCGTAGCCTAGATGATACATAGTGGCCTTAATGATACATTGTGACCTAGATGATACATAGTGGCCTTAATGATACATTGTGACCTAGATGATGCATAGTGTCCTTAATGATACATTGTGACCTAGATGATACATAGTGGCATTAATGAAACATAGTGGCCCAGATGATACATAGTGTCCTTAATGATATATATTGTGACCTAGATGATACATAGTGGTCAATTTGAAACATAGTTGCCTAAATGATACATATTGTCCTTAATGCTATATTGTGACCTAGATGATACATAGTGGTAAATTTGAAACATAGTTGCCTAGATGATACATAGTGTCCTTAATGATATATTGTGACCTAGGTGATACATAGTGGCCTTAATGATACATTGTGACCTAGATGATACATAGTGGTCTAGATGATACGTAGTGGTCTAATTGACACATAGTGGTCAATGTGAAACATAGTGGCCTAGATGATACATAGTGGCCTTAATGATACATTGCGACCTAGATGATACATAGTGGTCAATTTGAAACATAGTGGCCCAGATGATACAAAGTATCCTTAATGATATATTGTGACCTAGATGATACATAGTGGCCTAAATGATACATTGTGACCTCGGTGATACATGGTGGTCCAGATGAAACAAAGTTGCCTAGACGATACATAGTGTCCTTAATGATATATTGTGACCTAGGTGATACATAGTGGCCTTAATGATACATTGTGACCTAGATGATACATAGTGGTCTAGATGATACATAGTGGTCTTATTGACACATAGTGGTCAATGTGAAACAGAGTGGCCTAGATGATACATAGTGGCCTTAATGATACATTGCGACCTAGATGATACATAGTGGTCAATTTGAAACATAGTGGCCCAGATGATACAAAGTATCCTTAATGATATATTGTGACCTAGATGATACATAGTAGTCAATTTGAAACATAGTGGCCCAGATGATACATAGTGTCCTGAATGATATATTGTGACCTAGATGATACATAGTAGTCAATTTGAAACATAGTTCCCTAGATGATACATAGTGTCCTTAATGATATATTGTGACCTAGATGATACATAGTGGTCAATTTGAAACATAGTTGCCTAGATGATACATAGAAGTCAAGATGATACATATTGGTCTAGATGATACATAGTGTCCTAGATCATATAGAGTGGGCTTAACGATACATAGTGGGCTAGATTATACATATTGGTCTAGATGATACATAGTGTCTTAGATCATACAGAGTGGGCTAAACGATACATAGTGGGCTAGATGATACATAGTGGTCTAAATGATACTTAGAAGGCTGTATGATACATAGTGGGCTAGATGATACAAAGTGGTCAAGATGATACATATTGTCCTACATCATACAGAGTGGGCTAAACGATACATAGTGGGCTAGATGATACATAGTGGGCTAGATGATACAAAGTGGTCAAGATGATACATATTGTCCTAGATCATACAGAGTGGGCTAAACGATACAAAGTGGGCTAGATGATACATAGTGGTCTAGATGATACACAGTGGTCTAAATGATACTTAGAAGGCTGTATGATACATAGTGGGCTAGATGATACAAAGTGGTCAAGATGATACATATTGTCCTAGATCATACAGAGTGGGCTAAACGATACAAAGTGGGCTAGATGATACATAGTGGTCTAGATGATACACAGTGGTCTAAATGATACTTAGAAGGCTGTATGATACATAGTGGGCTAGATGATACAAAGTGGTCAAGATGATACATATTGTCCTAGATCATACAGAGTGGGCTAAACGATACATAGTGGGCTAGATGATACATAGTGGTCTAGATGATACACAGTGGTCTAAATGATACTTAGTGGGCTAAACGATACATAGTTGGCTAGATGATACATAGTGGTCTATATGATACAAAGTGGTCAAAATGATACATAGTGGGCTAAACGATACATAGTTGGCTAGATGATACATAGTGGTCTAGATGATACAAAGTGGTCAAAATGATACATAGTGGTCCAAATGACACATAGTGGGCTAGATGATACATAGTTGGCTAGATGATACAAAGTGGTCAAGGTGATACATAGTGGTCTAAACGATACATAGTGGGCCAGATGATACGTAGTGGTCTAGATGATACATAGTGGTGAAGATGATACGTAGTGGGCTATTTGATGCAGTAAGTGGGCTAGATCATACATAGTGGCCAAGAGGATACATAATGGGCTAGACGATACGTAGTTGGCTATATGATACATAGTTGGTTAGATGGTACATTGAAGACATCTTTTGTGTGTCCTTTTATCCAGCCGTCAGCACAATGTTTTGGGTTGACTTGAAGATTTGGTGGCCAGCATCACATATCACTGTAGGTCCGCACGTTCCCCAAACATTGACATCCCCAAAGCAGCCGTTGATAACCAACCCAGTGAGCACCTTCTAAAGGTCGCTACCAGATACCAGAATTCTGTATGCGTCTCCCTGAGATAGCTGACCAGTAGCTAGCTGCCAGATGGACATCAATTATTGCCACATATAGATGTCTGGCAAACCTCCTCAATCTGATTATCATCTCAAGGAGTACACATTGATTGCCATGCGAAGAGGACATTTGTTTGTCTTGAGATCAGCATTTTCGGTCTGGCAATATTTATGCCTAAAACGTTGATGTGGGCCCAACCTACTGGAACATTGCCATGGGATCAGGCAGTTAAGTCGAGTCTTAATTGTTGGAAAATCAGCTTGGGATTGACCGAAACACCGCAGTGTTTTTACAGCCGACACAGAATGTATGGATCTGGCCAATCGTGCATAAGAAATTGTAGCAACCAATGATTTATCGAGACGTTAATTTCAGAAATCTGCAAGTTTTGGTCAGCATTGTGGTGTAAATGTGTTGATTAATGAGAAAAGATTGAGAATTTATCGCGGTTTCCATGTAGATGGGGTATCTGTATCTTATCAAACGCATGGTGTTAATTACACTCTCTGCTCGTTAAAATTCTCCTTTGATGTGGTACTGGTCAGTGGACTGGTGGATTAGCTGGGCGATCAGACAAGGCGTGGTATGTTGACACAGGGCAATTGGTCCCTCAGCAGGACAAGGGTGGGGACGGCCGGCCACGTATCAAGGGATCAGCTGCTGAAATGGAAGATTAGGATTACACTGAGCACATGGAAGTGGGCGGAGTGTTTGTCAGTTTACCAAGACGTCACCTGAGAAGGGTATCATTTGCCAGCGTCTTCTACAAGTCCTTCACTGAATTCTGATTAAATGTTCCAGCCAAGTGGAATAAACTAAACCTTGTCTTTACTGACTAAGGAGGTTGAAGACATATCAAATGGTTCTCCCATCAAAGACGGTTATAAATGCTTATAGATTACTTCATGATAGGTTCTGTTTAACAAATTCTATTTTTCTTTGATGCATCATGAGGAATTACTGGATATATCTTGAATATTGCATAAACATGTGAAGAATGGGGTCTGTGTTGGCCATGCAGAGAAAGTGATCTCATCTGACTTTCTGTAAATACGTGTAACTGAGTGGTGGCGATACTCGTAGTGTTGGGAAGGATGACACTGTTTGCAGACACTGTGAGCTGAAACTACTACTGTAAGAAGACACTAGGCAGACACTAAAGGCATATACCATATTGGGACACTGTTGACAGACACTATAGGCAGAAACTGTTGCATGCACTATAGGCAGACACTATAGGCAGACACTGTACACAGACACTGCAGGCAGACACTGTACACAGACACTACAGGCAGACACTGTACACAGACACTACAGGCAGACACTGTACATAGATGCTACAGGCAGACACTGTACACAGACGCTATAGGTAGACACTGTACACAGACACTACAGGCAGACACTGTACATAGACACTACAGGCAGACACTGTACACAGACACTACAGGCAGACACTGTACATAGACACTACAGGCAGACACTGTACACAGACGCTACAGGTAGACACTGTACACAGACACTACAGGCAGACACTGTACACAGACGCTACAGGTAGACACTGTACACAGACACTACAGGCAGACACTGTACACAGACACTACAGGCAGACACTGTACACAGACGCTACAGGTAGACACTGTACACAGGCACTTTAGGCAGACACTGTACACAGACGCTATAGGCAGCCACTGTACACAGACACCATAGGCAGACACTGTACATAGACACTACAGGCAGACACTGTACATAGACACTACAGGCAGACACTGTACACAGACACTACAGGCAGACACTGTACATAGACACTACAGGCAGACACTGTACACAGACGCTACAGGTAGACACTGTACACAGACTTTATGGCAGATACTGTACATAGACGCTACAGGCAGACAATGTACACAGACACTATAGGCAGACACTGTACACAGACACTACAGGCAGACACTGTACATAGACACTACAGGCAGACACTGTACACAGACACTACAGACAGACACTGTACATAGACACTACAGGCAGACACTGTACACAGACGCTACAGGTAGACACTGTACACAGACACTACAGGCAGACACTGTACACAGGCACTACAGGCAGACACTGTACACAGACGCTACAGGTAGACACTGTACACAGGCACTTTAGGCAGACACTGTACACAGACGCTATAGGCAGCAACTGTACATAGACACTACAGGCAGACACTGTACACAGACACTACAGGCAGACACTGTACATAGACACTACAGGCAGACACTGTACACAGACGCTACAGGTAGACACTGTACACAGACTTTATGGCAGATACTGTACATAGACGCTACAGGCAGACAATGTACACAGACACTATAGGCAGACACTGTACACAGACACTACAGGCAGACACTGTACATAGACACTACAGGCAGACACTGTACACAGACACTACAGGCAGACACTGTACATAGACACTACAGGCAGACACTGTACACAGACGCTACAGGTAGACACTGTACACAGACACTACAGGCAGACACTGTACACAGACTCTATAGGCAGACACTGTACACAGACACTACAGGCAGACACTGTACACAGACAGTAAAGGCAGACACTGTACATAGACACTATAGGCAGACACTGTACACAGACACTATAGGCAGACACTGTACATAGACGCTACAGGCAGCCACTGTACACAGACGCTACAGGCAGACACTGTACACAGACGCTACAGGCAGACACTGATGCACAGACGCTACAGGCAGACACTGTACATAGACGCTATAGGCAGCCACTGTACACAGACAGTAAAGGCAGACACTGTACATAGACACTACAGGTAGACACTGTACGCAGACACTACAGGCAGACACTGTACGCAGACACTATAGGCAGACACTGTACACAGACACTGCAGGCAGACACTGTACACAGACTTTATGGCAGACACTGTACACAGGCACTTTAGGCAGACACTGCACACAGACACTATAGGCAGACACTGTACATAGACACTACAGGCAGACACTGTACGCAGACACTATAGGCAGACACTGTACACAGACAGTAAAGGCAGAACCTGTACACAGACGCTACAGGCAGACACTGTACATAGACTTTATAGGCAGACACTGTACACAGACACTATAGGCAGACACTGTACACAGACACTACAGGCAGACACTGTACACAGACGCTACAGGCAGACACTGTACACAGACGCTACAGGCAGACACTGTACATAGACGCTATAGGCAGCCACTGTACACAGACAGTAAAGGCAGACACTGTACATAGACACTACAGGTAGACACTGTACGCAGACATTACAGGCCGACACTGTACGCAGACACTATAGGCAGACACTGTACACAGACACTGCAGGCAGACACTGTACACAGACTTTATGGCAGACACTGTACACAGGCACTTTAGGCAGACACTGCACACAGACACTATAGGCAGACACTGTACATAGACACTACAGGCAGACACTGTACGCAGACACTATAGGCAGACACTGTACACAGACACTGCAGGCAGACACTGTACACAGACTTTATGGCAGACACTGTACACAGGCACTTTAGGCAGACACTGTACACAGACACTATAGGCAGACACTGTACACAGACACTATAGGCAGACACTACAGGCAGACAATGTACACAGACACTACAGGCAGCCACTGTACACAGACACTACAGGCAGCCACTGTACACAGACACTACAGGTAGACACTGTACACAGACTCTACAGGCAGCCACTGTACACAGACACTACAGGCAGCCACTGTACACAGACACTACAGGCAGACACTGGTGAGGAATGTAGGAAAACAAAAATGCTGTGGAAGGAGCATTTTTTATTTGTTTTTGCCTCGAAGAATACCAACAAACCCAACTGAACTCAGCTCTTTCTCACAGTTCCAAAAAAGTTTGTGTTCAGTTTATGGATAATACAGTCTGCATCATGTGACGCGAGAAAATGTAAAAATATCATATTTTTTTGCGATACAAATGACACCAGGGTCTTAAGTGACTGTATTTGCCTATAGCAAAGAAACATTTCCTTTTTTCAGCCTTTGACTTGATCACCATGTGAAGATAGAGTTGATTTCTGAATTTGAACTTCTTTATTCATTCAATGCCACATTGTGGTACAGATGCTACAGCCGTTATCGAAATGTTTCATTGAAAGAGTAAAGAAAATGAAACCCATGCCAGCTCTATCTCTATTGTTACCACAGCTTCTAACATGCTGCTTACAAAGATTTATTCAAATCTGTCTCTTTGTCTACGCAGCTGTTTTCGTCTTTTCACCAGGTTTTACCCTGTCTAGTGTTAAACTGAATCCTGTACGGTGTCACACAAGCTGTAATAACCACAGGTCATAGATTCTGTCTTGATCCTCAGTCTGTCAGGTCCCTTGTGTGCCCATGGGTTTAACCACAGTGGTAAACATCTGCATGACTGGGCTTTCCTCCCCTGTATCACAGGGTTTTCTTCCCACATTAGGCTGACATGCTGTGTTATTGTTCAAAATGGAGCACAATTTTTGTCATTTATGTTGTTCTATGGATATGATGATATGTTTTGCACTATAGGACCGATGCTATTGGGGTAGTTTCTAATGGTTAATAATTATGTACAGAGCTATTCCTGTGTCGCACGTAACGCTTATGTATTAAACGTATGGTACCTGCATTTTCCCCTTATTCAGACAATAAGACTTATACATTTATGCGTCATCAGAAATATTGTTGTATCATTGATACTTTTTCAGTTTGTAACAAATGTTATATTTGGGATAACTCTTTCTTTGTAAAGTACTTTTTGGGGGTTGAGTCCCGTCCGGGATTCGAACCCTCACTGCCAGAGTGAGGCACCTAATCGCCAGCACACAACGTCAGCGATCTAACCCACTCAGCCACCGAGGCTTCCACAAAAAGAAAGTCCGACAACTGGTAATCTAGATCACGTACTTTGTGTACCCCTCAGTGTGTTTATGGATCTGTTAACTGTAAAAGTGTGAACAGTGGAAATCTTAAAAGCACAATTTCGTCTTCTAGCAAATGCAAGCTTGTGTGTTCTCTAGTTGAACTGAAAGACCGCGCTTGTTCAGCTCTATTTAGGTGACTTCTTTAACCCAAACAATTACCACCAACTGTAGACTGCTACACAATGTAGATAAGTAATTTTACAATGTTACTATTCAAATGCAACTTTTCTCCTGCAGATGTTTCTACGGACTGTGAGTGAAGCAGCAAGAATCTTGGACGTCATGTTGCAGCCCAGAATCATTGTCTTCGGTCCTGACAGACTGGCCTTGTCAGACGCTTGAGAGGTTGTGCTGTGTTGTCATGGGTAACCCTAGTCGTTAAATTGTACCAGCATGTGTTCAACACGGACATATTCAGATATATCTGGTCCCACTACAGTATGGTGTGATTAGCAGGGACACCTTCAGACCATGTTCAGGTGAAGATGTGTGGTCAGTTGGGACATGATGAGACATATCTGGGCCCACTACAGTATGATGTGATTAGCAAGGACACCTTCATACCATGTTCAGGTGGAGATGTGTGGTCAGTTGGGACATGATGAGACATATCTGGGCCCACTACAGTATGATGTGATTAGCAAGGACACCTTCATACCATGTTCAGGTGGAGATGTGTGGTCAGCGGGGACACGATGTGCACACCAGGTTCAGACAGAAAATGTTAAGACCAAATTCAGACAGCAGACATGCGTGTTTAGTAGGGGCATGTTGAGACATATCGGGGTCTTGTGATTGACCAGCAATCGTTAGACACGGGTGCAATGTCCTCTTGCTCGTTGTGGGCATGTTTAGGCCATACAAAGACAGAACCCAGATTATTAAGTGAACTGACATATGAACAGCAGACAGTGTCAAACCATGGGCCCAGTGAGTGTGTTTGACAATGACTTAAATGAAGAAGAAGTTTGACAGATAGGCAAGTCCAAGATACAATTGAAGAATATTGATGAAAATGTTTGAGTACCCTTAAAATTACACGCCTTACACCTAATGAGTTATTGTAAGTAGACTTTAAATATCTGATGTGATAAGGGGCATTCTGGTCAAGCAACTTTGGTCAAGGTTACAAGAAGAAGACGGCATTCTTTAATCAAGGTTACAAGAGGAAGTTATCTGTCTTTGGAGAAAGTTTCAAGAGCGATGCATCTTACTTTGGTCAAAGTTAAGAGAAGAAGACAGAAGTCTGGAAAACTGGTCGTGATACTTTAATACCACAGCTAAGATATACACTGAGGACAGACCAAGGTTGTCATCTTTTACCAATAATAAGTCTGTAATGAGAAATAATCGTGTCTTGTAACCTTTTATCTCAAAATCTATAGCTTCATTGAAGTTGTGATTATTCCTGCCCACTGAAGTGATGCAGAGCTCCCCCCCCCCCCCACCTCCCCCCCCCCCCCCCCCCCCCAGCCCCCCCATCCACCCACCCTCTAAAACCTTATAAGAAATGGAAAAAGGGGTTGTGATTTATACACACTTAATTACAACGAAGGCGCTATGCAGTAACACATTTAGTCATTGAATTATTTGATTATAAAAAAATGGTTTTGCCCTTTGTAACTTCAGGTATTTTAGTGCTATAAATCAGTCATTCAAGTAATGTATATGGTCTGGCCAAAATCGTACACCGTAGAGATAGCGTCAAAGATGCCCTTTCAAACTAGCACTACGTTATAATCATAACTAGGTCAAGGCTCATTATATGTTATATACACAGACACATTTCTTACAGCATTGTGGGGACTTGTGTGCGTCTTTAGGGAAACCGCAATAAACATGCCCACATTTCTCGGAACTGAAATTGATTTGTACCTTTTATGAAACAATTCCGTTGACAATTACTTCCAGGTCATATATAATGGGTTCAGTTAAGTTAAATAAAAATCATTAGACCATGAAAGGTTTCTCATAACGAGCTTCATTAACATAATTTTATGTTTAGTCTTTGGATGGCATTTAGAAGCACAACAGATAGAAAAGATAATGTATGGATGTCAATTTCTTTATTATGAGGAACACAAGGTTTCAGAGTATATGCTTACTACTTCAACAGGTGAATGCCAGGATTCGGAATAAATAGTTATACATTTTCCTGTTGAAATAGGTGGAGTGAGTGAGTGAGTATGGTTTTACGCCGCTTTTAGCAATATTCCAGCAATATCACGGCGGGGGACACCAGAAATGGGCTTCACAAATTGTACCCATGTCTGGAATCGAACCCGGGTCTTCGGCGTGACGAGCAAACGCTTTAACCACTGGGCTACCCGACCGCCCGAAATAGGTGGAAACTTAACACGGGAAGTTTATTGGTGATTAGCAATGGACAAATGGAAGGCAGCGGTTAACTTACACTGATAGGGAATTAGCCTAATTATAGGTTGTTTCCCAGTTGCTAGAAACATCTCAGCAGCAAAGTATAGGCAAGGTAGGATAACTCTGTCTTTAAAACCTGGACACTCTTGCCATTCATCAAACTAATATCATAACCAGATTATCAGATTATTCACTATTCTAGAAATTCAGAAATTATTTTCACCTCAGGAAGAACTTGTTTACATATAGCATGTTTTAAATGACCATCACAATGATGAGAAACATTTTGAACTGTTCTGGCCGTTATGAGAATCTGTATGTCTTATTCACATGATGCAATTGTATAGATATAGTTGATTATGCAAATAATGATTGACAAATAAATCAATAAAACAATATAAGTGAAGCCATTATTTATTAAGGTGAGGATTATTTAACATGTCATGTGTTTTGGATCATTCTGAAGTTACAGTTGTAACTGACGTTCTGTCATGGTAGAAACCTCAAATGTTTTGTTACATTTGAAAAGTTACATATTCTGTCTCAATTTCAAACAGAATATGTTACAACTTTCATTTGGATGTGATCGGGTGTTCCCTTCAGGGTGACCGATGCATAGGGTCATTTTTGGTCCACTTGAAATGTCACATTACAGAAAACATTTTATTTCCACTTGCAGTGAGAGCCACATTTGATCACGATCACCATATTTTATGCTTCAGAAACTATTTGTTACAGACATATGAGACTCATTTTGTGACATATCTTTGAAGCCTCGGTCAGATCATGTTACTGAAATGAAACATTGATGTTTTGACTTCTCATTATGTACTTCAGTGTACCTTTATGTTTACACTCCCCTTAGTATGCTACCGTTGTACCACCAAATCTATAGAAACATGTACACTTCTTCTGTGTTTGTATCGGGCTATGGGGTAGTCTAGTGGTTCAAGCGTTCGATTCCCCACATGGATACAATGTGTGAAGCCCATTCCCGCCTCCCCTCCCTCACCCCCCCCCCCCCCACCCCCCCACCCCCCGACCCCCGCGGCGTAAAATTAACTAATTCACTCACTCGCTTTGTTTGTATCGTTAGTGTTGGCATGAAATGAATAACTACGTCTGTGCGTCTTTAGAGGCAGTATCTTAATAATTACAATAGCACTTTGACACTGGTTTTAGTACAGTTGATGTGTGTACATGCACGTTTACTTTTTAAAAAACCCCAGAACATATAGAAACATGGTCATTTAGTGAGATCCTTAAGAGTCGATATTGTGTATAGTTTTTAAAATGTTTTTGTTAACGATTATTTAATTTGTTCATGAATACACGCACATTATAATTGTAATTCTTTGTAACCGTTTCTCTTTTTATGCGGATTAACCAATACCTTCAGTAAAATCTTTTTCTCGTAATTTGGTCAGTTTACTCTTAAATACACAATGTCACTCGCCTAAGAGAAAGTTGTATCTAATTACAGAGTCGGCCTAATTTACAGGTGAATCTGCAATATCTGCTCTCGTTATCACAATGTTCAATTTCAAACAGCCACACAACACAGTCATGCAGGTGTTGCTGTGGGCAAATACTTAGCCTGTATACGTGGATACATTTTTGTAGATACATGCATTACATATTTCGTTAATTGTGAATAGATATGACACAAACACATAAAACGCTTAAGAAAGATAAATTGCTGCCTTGATATACAACAAGAACGAATCTTGTTTTTACTCCGCGATACTGATGTGTACACTCGTTTAATGGTTCCTTCTATTCCTGTGTGCATACACTTTCCTTTTACAAATGTGATACTAAAGTATTTTAAATTGTAGTTAATACAATAATGAATAAAACCTGGTAACTCAGTTTCTTGGGGTGTTTCCGCTGGATATGATGTTTGAGTTTATTAACAGTTTTGATTAATAGGGATTATAAAGTCACTTTCTCTTATTCACATGCTAATTAGAAATTGCAGCGCATTTCGATAACTTTTTCCAATGTCTTGTACATGTAGGAGACTGTTAGTAAAATATTTTATGTGTTGATTTAATTATAATTGATTCATTTATGCGGAATAGTCGGAGATAAGTTTTTCGATTCTTACACGTACCTCGATCAACTGATGCTAACGAAGGACACTAATCAATGACACCACACATACCCGGAAGAGATTGAACTAATCAAATGGGTCGAAAATGTTCCTGTACCCATAATGCTACATATAAAACCACAATGGTCATTATTGCTGCAGCAGTCATCAGCTGTGTGGAAATACATACGATATCGAATAGGGTGTGTATTGTCGCAGTTGGACACCAGTTGCCTGGAGCCGCCGATATAGTGCTGGCATATTGCCGAGTACGGCGTTAAACAAGAAACAAACAGTTGTCTGGGATATATTTAAAACTGCATCGTTCCATTCTTTCTGCAGTGGGTCATCAGTTGTCTGGAATAAATTTGAAATTAAGTGTCATTACTGCTGCAGTTGGACATCAGTGATGCTGTCGGTGTCGGATCCAAGGAAGGAAAAGTAAATGAAGACGGACAGATGTGTATAGAATTATTCAATATTTATTTAGATAGAAAACCAAATGAGAGAATGAGATGATGTGGTTATCTTCATGTAGAAAAAAGGGACAAAACAATTTCATTGTACTTAGAAATATCTGCCAAAAGCACAGGCGATTGTACAATTGTACGATTGTTAACCATGCGGTGGTGATCTTCATGTAAAGCATGCGAGGATGATCTTCATGTAAAGCATGCGGTGGTGATCTTCATGTAAAGCATGCGGTGGTGATCTTCATGTCAAATATGCAGTGGTGATCTTCATATAAAACTTGCAATTGTGGCCAATAACTGAGCATGACACATTAAAAAACCATTTTGGTACGAGATATATACATTAGCGCAGCAGTATGGTATAATTACAGAACGCATAGAGGAAAATGATCTTCACCCGAAAGCTCAACGGTATATGATCTTCCCCCAAAGCATAGCGTATGTTGGATATCAATACGCTTCATCACGCTTTTAAGGAAAGTAGAATAGCTTATAATATTATTTAAGTGACCATTTAGGAAAGCCAAAAATCTTCTGAACTTAATATACTCATACATTTACAATTAACATGAGCTCATATTAAGTGTCTATTTTAAAGTAAGCATCCACAACAGCAAGCTCTGCGCGCCAAAATAGATGCTTGGATTAAAGTGGACACTATTCGGCATCGTTCTGCAAGTGTCAGCTCACTGGGCCTAATTCAGTTATATATAACATTATATATTTGTTGTCTTGCAGGAACGTGGTCTGAAGTGACCATGGAAAAGTCTTAAGGAAAATAAGCTGCAGTCGCGTTTGGCCATCCACTGTCTGAAATAATGTGAAACTACATAGTGTTATTAAATGCTGCAGTTAGGCATCCGTTGTCTGCCATAATTATGAAATAAAAGAGGGTCATTATTGGCGAAGTGGGCGATCACTTATCTGCAAACAAGATATGTCATATGGAACTCTTACAAGGTGTGTTGGCCTTGGTTTTCAGTCACTCATGCAGTCCTGTGCGGACGTGTTCAATAACTATACACACATCGTACCACATGTTCACCTGCACACAAGGAATCAACACATATGAGTAAGCTATATAATCAAAAACTAACTCAAATAATGTCTTGAAAATGTCATTCAACATAGATACGTCATTGCATGCACTAACTTACACATATCAATACACACATGCAAATACGCTCGTACGCTACAGTGCATATCACATGCCAACCTTGGGAGTATGCAGTATTGCCCCGATTTTCTAATATCCGACAGATTAAACTCAACCTTTTGCCGAGTTAACAACACACAGCAAATCATATCTACATAGGGCCACCATTGACACCATAATCAGGTGTGTGCAATACATTATACTCGTTAGGATTTTTAACAACTGACTAATTTATAGTGAGTGTAGTTTTACGCGGCTTTTAGCAATATTCCAGCAATATCACGGCGGGTTACACGGGAAATGGACTTCACACATTGTACCCATGTCGGGAATAGAACCCGGGTCTTCGGGTTTAATTTATAATGAAGACATATCTACAATCACCAGTACCTATACACGGAAGTAGAGCGGAAGGTCCGGTGTTTGATCCCCGGCCGCGTCATACCAAAAGACGTTAAAAGATGGTACTAGTTGTTACCCTGCCTGGCCCTTTGGCATTAAGGGCGAAAACAAAGACTGGTCGGCTCGAAGTCATTATACTGTGTCTGAGTGGAGTATTCAGTTAAACTGCGGCATGGTATGTCAGTGGGCTAGCACTATAAATCGGCATCAGTCCGGCCTAGGACAAGCAGCCGCACGCACGCACGCACGCACGCACGCACGCACGCACACACACACACACACACACACACACATTTGATAATGTTTTTAGGACTCACAGGTCATATATGGCCGAGTGATTTTAACGTGTACACTGATATACCAAGTATGTATAACGTGTGACTGTCTCTCACTATCGCCTTCACACACAGAACAATACTATTCACTAGTTGTGTGTACGCTCCTGAAAAACGCGTATCTATAGAGGAATTCAAATTGAAATTGATATACCTATGCAGTTTCACGAATGCAGTCAGCAAAACGAGGCCAGAGCAAAATCACCGACAACACATCTCCCCGCATGTAAATCATGAATTGCGAAATACATATTTGATAAAGAAGGTTCTAAAATGTTATGAATTTAATTTGATTAAATGAATGTTATGAAATGTTATTAATTGAATACTATGAAGTGATCACTGCTAATACAAGTCAATGCTGCAATTAGGTGTATTGTGTTTTGTTTTATTCAAAATGGCGGACGTTTCTGAGCGAAAACGTATATAACGAACTGATTTCTCCGGTCCCCAGTAGTTCGTTATATCCCTGTTCTACTGTACTATTGAATACAACTTGATTACTAAAACTGGTTGCCTCCTATTAATATGATTGGCAGTTTACTCACAGCTTTGATTTACATCTGCTTGTTAGAATTTTCAATTGTCATGTAAATAAAACACTGTTACTAAAATCTGGCAGTTTTTTCAGCTGGTATGAAAAGTTAGTTCGTTTAGTCATACATTTTACGATTCTTGCTCTATCGAATAATTGGCACCACATACATTAACAGAGAGTTTGTTGTTTTACACTATTATCTATATGTATTGTTAAATGTGGTAGATACTTTCATCACTTTATCTCAGTAACGCAGAACTGATAACATCCAAATATGTAATTAGTACATAGAGAGTTGTTACATAGCATCTCCTGTACATTCCTGCTGGAACAAAGAGCCGACATGTATGCTGTGATCGGCGCAGTGTGTGTCCACATGTACAGTCTCAGCTGGGTAAAGTCACATCTCCCATCAAGTCAGCTCTACTTCTTCTCAAGCATACTTTAATTTCCGAAGACATTTTGAGTGAAAGGACTTAAAAGGAAATTCGTTCTATGTTCATATTTTACAAACCTAAATGTATCTTACCAAAATAAAAAAAATATACACTCGTTCTACATTTCGTTTCAATGGAACTGGATCATTCAACTCGCTCGCTCGCGAAGGTCGAAGGTCGTATACGGCTTTAAAGTGCATACATTTACAGTGTACATGTATATGTATAATTTTAACTGCATAATATATGTTCATGATAATCAATTATTCTCTTTCCTAATTCGAATGAACACATTGTGAGTCTAAATCTGCGAGATGACAGACAAAATCCTTCTTTGTGCAATGCACACAATACAAACCCAGCGGCTGATAAAAGAGAAAATAATTGAATAATCTATGTGTAGTTCATTATTTGTTCTTTTACAATCTATTGTACTTAACATTTGAAGTCATTTTAAGTTTCAAGGAATACTTTAATGGTGTCTTATTATGAAATTAGAATATGAATAGTGAAAAACAGTCACCATATCGGATGTGCATGTCTAACTTGTCTTCGAACACCACGCTAGTGCCGACCCCCGGGGGTCATAAAACTAATTGGTCCCATAAAAGGCACACAAGTTTTACAAACATTATGCGCAGTCACCGCAGAAATTTTGCGAAATAAAGTTGTAGTGTATGACGTTTTAAGATAAACCCAATTATTATGTCATAATTTAAGACTTTAATGTATACTATTTTAAGCATTCTTTATGAAATTAAAGTGACAAACGGCAAAATGCTGCAAAATGACGGACCGCGTGTCACCGTACCCAAACGACGTGGGATGTTGTTCATGCTATCAACCACTGGTTTGTCTGGCTCGGACTAGATCATTTCAGGTCGCTGTGATACAGCGTGAATATTTCTGATTGCAGCGTAAAACAAACAATCAAGTAGAAAACTATATTGGCTGGCCAAGTGATCCAGGTACTTGGCTTCTCCCGTGCCACACGACAGTGATTAACATCTAGGAGTTCCCGTGATGTCACAAGGAGACTTAAACTGCTTCCAAGTGTTGGCATAGATGAATGGGTGTGATATGTCCCCACTTCCCATAGGATACCCCAGCCGGACATTCTGACTCCTTGGTCACATCCGCTAATGAGGCAACACCAAGGTCATTGACTTAATGGCAGGCAGTCACTAGTCTGTCTCCAAGACCCTTGAGAAAAACATTAAAAAGTCCAACTCAAGTCTAGAATGATTTGGCAAGTCTAGACTGCCTCAGCTCCGGAAATTAAGTATTCTCCTGGTCTCCATTTGGACTTTGTAATTTTATTTTGTAGATATATAGTTTTAAATTAGATAACTATATTTCTGGAAATAAATGTCAGTCTAGGTAATCGCTCGCTCACCTAGGTCCCGAGCCATGGCTGTAAAGCGGCTATTCACCATTACTAAGACAGTTGGTCATATCCATGTAAGTTGCATTCGCGACCTCTGTTAAATTGTGTGTGAGTTGGGTTTTACGCCTCTTGCAAAATCATTTCATTTAACAGTCTGGTACGGGACTAGATAATCTACAACCACTCACCCACATCGGTCTCGTACTAGAGAGTCTACAACCACTCACCCATATTGGTCTCGTACTAGATAGTCCACAACCACTCACCCACATCGGTCTCGTACTAGAGAGTCAACAACCACTCACCCAGATCGACCTCGTACTAGAGAGTCCACAACTACTCACCCTCATCGGTGTCGTACTAGAGAGTCCACAACCACTCACCCACATCGGTCTTGTACTAGAGAATCTACAACCACTCACCTACTTCGGTGTCGTACTAGAGAGTCTACAACCACTCACCCACATCGGTCTTGTACTAGAGAATCTACAACCACTCACCCACTTCGGTGTCGTACTAGAGAGTCCACAACTACTCACCCACATCGGTGTCGTACTAGAGAATCTACAACCACTCACCTACTTCGGTGTCGTACTAGAGAATCTACAACCACTCACCTACTGCGGTGTCGTACTAGAGAGTCTAAACCACTTACCCACATCGGTCTTGGACTAGAGAGTCTACAACCACTCACCCACATCGGTCTTGGACTTGAGCGTCAACCACTCACCCACTTCGATGTCGTACTAGAGAGTCTACAACCACGTACCCACTTCGGTGTCGTACTAGAGAGTCTACAACCACTCACCCACATCGGTCTTGGACTTGAGCGTCAACCACTCACCCACATCGGTCTCGTACTAGAGAGTCTAAACCACTTACCCACTTCGGTGTCGTACTAGAGAGTCTACAACCACTTACCCACATCGGTCTTGGACTTGAGCGTCAACCACTCACCCACATCGGTGTCGTACTAGAGAGTCTAAACCACTTACCCACTTCGGTGTCGTACTAGAGAGTCTACATCCACTCACCCACATCGGTCTTGGACTTGAGCGTCAACCACTCACCCACTTCGGTGTCGTACTAGAGAGTCTACAACCACTCACCCACATCGGTCTTATACTTGAGCGTCAACAACTCACCCACTTCGGTGTCGTACTAGAGAGTCTACAACCACTCACCCACGTCGGTCTTGGACTTGAGCGTCAACCACTCACCCACTTCGGTGTCGTACTAGAGAGTCTACAACCACTCACCCACATCGGTCTTGGACTTGAGCGTCAACCACTCACCCACATCGGTCTTGGACTAGAGAGTCTACATCCACTCACCCACTTCGGTCTCGTACTAGAGAGTCTAAACCACTTACCCACATCGGTCTTGGACTAGAGAGTCTAAACCACTTACCCACATCGGTCTTGGACTAAAGAGTCTAAACCACGTACCCACATCGGTCTTGGACTAGAGAGTCTAAACCACTTACCCACATCGGTCTAGGACTAGAGAGTCTAAACCACGTACCCACATCGGTCTTGGACTTGAGGGTCAACCACTCACCCACATCGGTCTCGTACTAGAGAGTCTAAACCACTTACCCACATCGGTCTTGGACTAGAGAGTCTAAACCACTTACCCACATCGGTCTTGGACTAGAGGGTCAACCACTCACCCACATCGGTCTGGGACTAGGTAGTCTACAACCACTCAAACATATCTGATACTAGATCCCTAAATGTATAATGTTGTGTTCATATGGTCTGATTGTGTAAAAAGATTATTTCTGATTTGATCTTTTAATCTGTTTCTAGTCTATTTAGAGACAATATCCATTATGTATATCTCTTGCAAATAACAAAACAAGTCTATCAAAACGTATATAATTCACAATAAATCTGCTATTACCCTTTTCACAAAAGACAAATCATTGTCAGCTACTTAAGCATTCATATGTAAGACTACTTTGCTCAAATGACAGGGTATTAATGATAAAGAGCCACATCGATACCCGTATGAAAATTGTCTTAATGGATGATATACATTTGCTAAGCGGACACACAACCCCGGATCATTAAGGCCAAGTCTTTCATCATACTCCCTGTTCTGAGACTATTTTCATTCCATTATTTGTAGACAGCAGACGACAGATACCAGGTGCCAGAAACGGGCTCTCAAATTTAACGACATTGTTTATGAGGTCTTCGCATTGTCATCTTAAAGTTACTCTTCGAAACTGATTGAGATGAATAGCTTAAATGGGGCGTAGTAATATATCGACTCGTTAACCTTTAAAAAATAAATACGCATGATATCTGAATGCTAATGGAAAAGTTGTAATGACTGCGTGGAAATGTTATGGTCCTCTAACAAATAGTTGGCATATTGAGCACGTGCAACATCGTCTTACAATGAGATAAGCACGTTTATGACACGACTGTTTTGTTCAAGTAATCTTTCTTTATATGACGATTTCGGAATCTGTTTACATGAATACTCAATAATACACCTGCAGCCAAACGTTACACAAATAAAGATAAGTACTTGCGAGTATTACTTTACAATGAAAAAAATTAGATGTGTTCAAAATGAGATAAATGTGTACGTTCTGTGTCTAATTTGCAATCCAGACTACGTGGCATGCCAGTTATGCGAGGGTCAACCACTAGGAAAAAAAGCGACGATCAAGCACTCAGCGAACTTGAAAGGAATTCACGTAGTCGTAGTTATCCGAAACACAGAAATAGTTTTTTTCGTGTTGAGAAACTGACAATTTCTTAAGATACTGGTTGTGAAGTCATTACACGAGGTAACAACGTATGTTTTACGTCAAAACTGGTTACTGCATTTAGTCAACGCGGACGCAAGGATACTAGAGCTGTGCTTGTGTGTTTGTTGTTTTACGCCGCACTCTGCAATATTCCAGTTATTTGATGTCGATCTGTAAAAAATCGAGTCTGTAGCAGATAATCCAGTCATTGGTGATATGAGAATCTATCCACGCCGTCGGGGTAGGAAGTCACGCAAGCAGCCAAATCACCGAGCCTGACCACTCAATCCATTAAGTCCCCTGGGGACTAATTCGAACCCGGAATCCCCACGAGTGACACTCGTTCTCACAAGATACTAATTTTACGAAAGAAATGAACATTCTGTAGAACTTTCATCCCTTTCATGGAAACATAAACGGAATATTGTTTACCTTGGTTAGCCAATAGAATCATGATAACCCTACATGGACGAAGGTGAAGTTGTTCCAAGCAGAATCACAACTACCAAAGAGTACCAGTAAACTCATCAATGCAATCTCCATAGATGCTTGGTGACACAAAAATCTATTCGTATCAAAAAGGATGTGTCCTGATTGAGTTACAAGCAGCTCAGATCATGACTTAGAGCTATCAGCATAACAAATTAAAAGAATGAAGGCCCGACAGATATGTAAACCAGCACATCTTGTCCCATGCGTGACATCTGCAAAAGTTATCGTGCCGGTTCCAACAATGTCTTATTTCATTACGCGCAGATCCGATTCCAGAAAGTGAAGGCCTCAGAGACGCATCTAGTCCCACGCACGCCAAACGTTGAAGAACGTTCAGAACACATTGTCGTGACATTGGACTTCAAGATTGTGGGAGAACCGTCTTCTGGATAACACACGTTGAAAATGAAATATTGTTACTAATACAATCATACAATGAAATCACGTGTGTTGGGACCACATCAGATTGACATTTAGTCCCAGAGTAAAGTTATTTTATTCAACAATATATATCGTCAAAATCAAAATAATAAATTCCAGAAGGATCCCCAAACAATTCTTAATCTCAGGCTAAGGCAATCTAGACTTGCAAAATCATTCTAGATTTGAGTTGGATTCCTTTTTATAACTTATTCTCTAGGGTCTGGGAGACAGACTAGGACCACAGCCTCCCATATCAACAGAATATTGATGGGAATGCCTTGATATAATTAAAGTCGCATTACTACGTAACCAGGAGTCGTTCGTTCGGACATTTGTTATTCCAGACATTTCGCCTGAGACAAGTGCTGTCCGGATTAACAAGGCAAGGCTATTTCGACATACGTACCTTTATAGTAAGTGATAGACTAACACTTAGGCTATGAAAACATTTCTTTTAAATAATTGTTGTTTTTTCCCCCAGAAGAACCTTTCCTCTTCTGTTGTTTTCATAGTGGAATCAAGAAAACTAGACTTGGTTTAGTTTATTCTAGACTTGCCCCTCTCTCTCTAGGTTGCTGGGGACCTATTCTAACCAGCAAAACAAGTTATTTACAAGACAACTTTTGATGCAAAACACGACGGCAAACGTTTTGTTCATCAAATGTACAACAAAATAATTTCCTCGTTATATTTAACTAGGTGTGACCTTCCCGTCGTGAACGTCGAAAGGATAACAATGACTGAAGAATGAATTAGGGATGAAAATGGCAAAAAAAGTAATATCTTAGGGAAAACTAAATGTGTTCATTCAAATTTGAATTTAAGCAAAGTACAATGAGAAATTTTTGATTCAGAATGTTATATCAACACATACACATTTAGAAGAAAAAAATACTTGTTCGAATGCAATATTCGTTCACTAGTTCCACTTTCATACGTTTCACTATTGCTTTGCCTCATATGCGGTTGCCTCCCGTACTGAGTTCATTTACACCGTTGGAACCCTGTGGAACAAGCACGGTAGACAATTCAGGGTCTCAGTTTCATTATCGTGGCAAACATTTTATAAATTTAGGGATCTCGTTAACAATACACTGAACAACTGATAACATGATAGCGGGAATGTGTGAAACACATATACTAAACATGAATAGTCACAGACATTTGTAGACAAAAGTGGTTAAAGCGATTGCTCGTCACGCCGACGATTCCCGACATGGGTAGAATGTGTCAAGCCGATTTCTGATGTTCCCCGGCGTGATAGTGCTGGAATATTGTTAAAGCGGCCTCAAACCGTACTCACTTACTGACTCACTCATTCGTGTGATATGACATTGTCATCAAATTTTGTACAAGCACAAAAGTCTCGGATGTTATGAAATATGCGTCTTCACTGTAGATTTTCCTGATATTTATTTGAATGACGTACGGTTGCATAACTAAGCCTGTCTTTATTATAACTGGACTTATCAACACCATAGTATTACCCATGTCTGTGGCTTTCATCAAAGTGGTAAATGTTTTCGACATGCATACCATCAGGCTTCCCTCCCACACTAAGATGGCACGCCGTGATATAACTGAAATTTGACGTTTATCCTACACCAGTCACCTTCTATTAAATCGGAGCATGTCAGTATATCCCAAACACGCAGCATGTCCATAGTACACCATCTCGCTTATATCTTGTACTGTTCATATTACCCGGGGCGGTAGAGTAGCCTAGTTGTTAAAGCGTTCGCTCGTCACACCGAGAGCCGGGATTCGTTTCCCCACTTGTTCATTTCATATACAAAACACAAACACACGCATGAAAATAGATGCGAGGGCAGTCAAATTCGTAAAAAGATACAAACCAGTTGGATATTGAACAATTTCATTTATCATTAAGTGGATAGCGTTATCGATGCGATAAATAACAGAGACAAACCCCCTTCCACAATCATAAGCAATATGCTAAAAGCAGAGTCTTCTGTACGAATCCGACTACAGCATAAGCACGTGTTCAGGGACCACTATCAAACAATGATCATACCAGATGTTCGTGAAAAGCGTGTCCTGCTCCACCGGTGGCACCCGTCACAAACACATGCAAAATCAAGTAAACTGTTCACCTGAAAATATTGGAACTGTCTGTTTTACCATTATTGAACTTTATCCGAACATCAACCAGTCAGATCAACTAATAAGCCAATATACAAATGAACAAATAACGATCCGATAAAAACGCAATATGATATTAACGATACAGAAACATTCTCGGCTTTTAAACTCTATGTAACCAACAGCTTTAATCCGCCTTCATTAGTGTTGAAATCAAAATTCACTTGGAACTAATAGTCTTTGTTCCTAGAACTTCACTGTTATCTTTTAGCCATATGTTGATCAATTCGAGCACGAATTTGTCAAGTTAGGGACGTCAAAATGTAATTGCTGCTCTGTCTTTCCTAGAGAGTTCATTTCATTGGGGCTTGAACACCTTGACATGCTAATATGCAACAATTGTTACATCAAATCAAGTAATCACGTGTGGTGGCAACCATGGCAATGAGGATATTCTTGATGCTCTTCAGCCTTTTCTCCAACAAGTTTACAGTACTTGCAATACCTTGTTGACAAGCAATCTTTTGTTAAAAACCCATACTGGAAGGATGTATTGAAAGCTTGGAACAACTTTTGTTAAAAGAATATTATTAACGTTGATAATATAGAAGAAAGTTTGTCCGAACCATTATGCCTCAACCACAACTTCCAACAAGCAACATACTACATAAAACAATGGGCTGATAGTGGAATTTACTCAATTAAAGATATATGCAATGAAAACGGACTGATGTCATTTGAAGAACTGAAACTAAAATATCCGATAAAAGGTACAGTAATAGACTATAGATATGTAATCTTCAATATACCAGAATCATGGAAAACAACAATCAAGAAAACTAGACAAATAATTATAGAATTTGTATATAAACAGTTGCTTAAGTGATCTGATGAAGCATGTAAAAGGCGCTAGAATCGTTTATGATAAATTAATATCAAATGAAAATAATCTTAAATTTTGTGATAAATGGCAATCACTTTTTCACTGTGATTTTAATTGGAAAACGATATTTACTGTTTATAGATATAAACTGAAGGATGTAATTTTTTTTGATTTTCAATACAAATTTCTACATGGAATTATCTTCACAAAGAAGGAACTATTAACAATGAATCTTGTGGACAACAGTGTTCGATTCGTAGCTTTTGTAATGCTGTCAATGAGGACGTCAGCCATGTCTTTTGGGAATTTAATGAAACTAAACAATTTTGGAATGATCTCGAACTTTGGCTTAACAATTATCTTTCACCAAAAAATAAATTGACAAAATATCTTATTAGGTTTGGTTCTAACTACTCTAATACTTTAATCGATCATATAGTTTTATTGGGAAAAAGGCATATTCATGTAAGTGGAATTAAAGGAACCAAACCGAAATTAGATATACTTTAAAACAATTTAAAAACATATATTCAATCGAGAAATTTATTGCTATAAAAAAGGATGACAAAAATAACTTTAACAAAAAAAGGTCACCTTTATTCTCAGCATTTGATTCATAGCTCTCTGTTGATACATGATATGTTTGAGTCTGATTGTTCGTTGCAACCGTTTTTGTTTGAAATAGGACAATGTTTGTTTCCGACCCTTTAATTTTTTAAAGAGTGTATTGTGCCATTCAATGCAGTCCGAAATATGTCTTTGACGGAATACTGTATTAATCTACAACTCTGAGAACAATAAAAACGTTTTAAAAAAAAGTTTACAATACTTAAAGACGTTGGATACAATAGTTCGCGCGCACCTCAGTTCACGCCGTTTGCACGCGAGTGTACCGTGACGAATTACCTCCCTGTCTTCTACAAAATTGATGGTAGAAGCAATGACATGCCCGTTAATGATTGTGGAAACCTGCAACATGTACCTTTGCTATCCTTTCCAAACATGAGCCGATAAGTAATAAAAAAACCTGTTCCAATGCATCTCTGAATTTTCAGATTCAGTGGGAAAACAGTGTGTAGAGTTCCTACACATTATTTTATTAACTTGGCACATTTTATTTTCCTCCCTGAACGAGAAGCAAAGCAATTTATGATTAATTAATTGCTATTAAACAGAAAAGCATTGTAGAACATCAAACCAACCTATTATGTTATATGTAAACAATACTCAATGACAAGCATAATATGTGATTGATTATATCTAGATAATGAGTTATCTCCCTTTTCAGGTATCAGGATTTGGGCATGCAAATACTCAATATTTTGCGTGGAGACCTACAGATTTTTGTCTAAATATATGTTGCTTGGTGGATATTGTACGTTATGGTCACTCTGTAGTGGGTTGTTTCTTTTTTTGGTCCTTTTTTCACCATACTTATATGTAGTTAACAAACATAAATAGTAATAAATACTACAAAGTGAGTTTAATTACACTATAATGTTAATGTGTTTCAAGGAGTCAGACCGCCTCCGTGGTATAGTGGTAGAGCGTCCGCCCGGAGAGCGGAAGGTCAGGGGTTCGATCCCCGGCCGCGTCATACCAAAAGACGTTAAAAGATGGTACTTGTTGTTACCCTGTCTGGCGCTCGGCATTAAGGGGCTAAAACAAGGACTGGTCGGCACGGAGTCAGTATACTGTGTCTGAGTGGGATATTCATGTTAAACTGCGGCATGGTATCTCAGTGACCTAGCACTATAAATCGGCATCAGTCCGGACTAGTACAAGCAGGCACACAAACACACACACGTACATGCACGTCGCTATATAAGTGCAATAATTTTGGACGCGACGTTAAACCCCATTTCACCTCACCTTCAAGGAGTCAGCTTAAGCATTTTTTTAGTGATGTTAAATCTTGTCATTTGAGACCTACTCCACTAAACGTGGGTGCCACCTACAACACAATATAGCATGGAAAGGTATTATTGGGTTTGTTTTATTCTGTACAAGTATACTATACACTCTCTTCATGTCACATCTCAGAGCGTTGTAGTGGGTTTCACTTATTGTGTCCAACGTCTTTAAGTTGCAGGACAACGGAGAACGTTCCGAATTTACTTCCCTTCTTTTGGCGTGATGAACAGCGTATTCGTTCCTACAAACGTACATCTTCCCGAGGCAACAGAGTTAACGAACTTTAAAAGTCCGGTTTCCACCCTTGCCGAACTAGGCTGGAAATCCTGGGCTCGACCGTAGCGCCACCAGTGGTTATTACAAGTTATGTCCCTTCTAAACCCCTCCCAGGGACCAATCAGATTCCACCTCTCGTACCACTTGCATTTGTTTCAAACGAAATGGCGGCGTCAAGTCAAGACGATCTGATCGATAATGAAGATCTACATTGTGATAAAACGGGTTTTACATCAAGTGCATCAAATCACGTGAGCACCTTGATTCAAAAGATGAAATGATTTGAAAAATATCTTTTGACAACGAGTTGGCGATGCACATGCTTTGCAAATCTTGCAATCGACCGAAATCTGCGCGTCAGTTTACGAACCGGATTACGATTTCGTTGCGCGATTTTGATTGGACTATGCATAGACTCGTTTGTCCAGCCAAAATGTTATTCCATAATATCAGCCTAGTTCGGCAAAGGTGGAAACTGGACTTTTATAGCCAGTTAACTCTCCGCCTCGGGAAGATGACAAACGTACTGATATGCAAAGGCATGTGAACGTGCAGTCTCTTGTGAAGCCATCATCACGACTAGTTTCAATAGCTCGATGTCCCCTGGTAAGGTTAATGATCTGACAGACAGTGCAAAATAAACTTGCATACATCTATTACATTTTACATGTAAGTATTTGTACGTGTTTCAGACAGTTTTATTGCGAACGAGCAACGAAGCACTATAAGACCGAAATAATGTAACAGTTTCTTATCCAGATTCCACGTTGATGACACTTTCTCCGAACCAACACTGCACCAAGTATTGTTAATCGTGACAGATACCTGTTATACGAGTATTGATATTTATTTTAACCTAATCATGTCAACCAAACATCCTTATAAATGTACTTACGTAAGACAACAAAAAGGTTTGAGTGGGCATTGTAAATGTACATACGTTTCTCAGTCTTTCCTGTTTCTATTCTATCGTTGCGAATCAACACATGTATCTATGGGAGAGGGCGATCTTAGTTGTAATAGCGTGTGTACAATTCTTTTCCTGTGAATAAAGCATGTGTGGCATAAAGGTCATGCTGCAGATGTTATAAATTTGGAACACATTATATCGTTTTTGTTTGTCTTTCATTAAAACCTTTGAGATTTGAAGTATTTGTAGGGCAATACATTGAAGCGCGTTCGTATAGAGCAATCGTCATACAAAGCAACTCGTATCTCCTAGACTGACGCAGTTAGAGCAAACTGTCTGACACGAGGTCATTTAAAAACCCTTACAAGAACAAACCCAGTTGGCGACTTGTCACGCCAAGGACAAAGAAAAGAGACTAAAACGAATGTTTAATTGGGAGATTGAAGAGAGTGTCATCTCTGTTTATCGCAGCGATCCAGTACGGTGGAGAATGTGCTGAAAGTGTCGTTACATTCCACGAAAATGAAACATCTGTAAAGTCACACATCGTAATTGGTGCCGCGGCAGGTCGGCGGACTCCACTGTGGGTATATGCAACACTGTTGTGTCTGTCACATCCCTGGGGTATCGGGGGTAGGGAAGTTACCCGCTGCGCCATCATGGTCGGACGATTCGACTCCTGGGGATAGCGGGGAGTCAGTGTGTCATCAGGCTGACTGTGTGTCATTGTACCCGGGCGATGTGGATTGCTGTCAACCACTAGCCCATTGGTGATGTGCAGGTCGCCACTCTCACGACCCCCCCCCCCCCCCCCCCCCCCCTCTCTCTCTCTTCCCTCGACCCTCCTTTCGCTCACTCTTTATCACTCACTTCCTCCTCCTCGTCTCCCCGAGGCGGTGGGGGTAGCCTTGTGGTTTAATCGTTCGCTCGTGACTTACGACTTGGTGTGCCCCGCCGTGAATATTGCTAAAAGCGGCGTAAAACCACACTCACTCACTCCCCCTCGCCCTCTCTTTCCCCTTCAGCAAACTCCTTCTCTGTTTCTTCTGTAAGGCACAGGTGGTCCAATCGTCTCCGCTATTCGCTGTGCAGAGTTGCCAGAAAACCTATGGTAGTGGGTTCGAATCTTCGTTCGCCCTGTTTTTTTGTTTGTCAGCACCAACTCCGTACTCGTCAATTCACCAAAGTGTTAAACGTCTAAGATCTGAATCACCTCCTCCCACATCAAGTTTACACGTTGTGATTTTACTGATATATTGTTTAAGGCGGCGTTAAACCAACCTCACTCACTCTTTCTCGCCTTCTCCTGCCTACCCCTTCCCACTGTCCCACCCACTCTCCTTCGCTGTGCAAGATAAACAATGTCAATGGGAAATGAGTCAAACTTAAGTTTTATAGACAGATAATGCGAATGCCACTTAATATCGGGAGCACGAAAAAACCCGGACACGTAGATATTATATCCAAAGCAAAAACACTAGTCGGGTTAAAAAACAAGAAGATATCCTCAAGTATTATTCTACAGGCCGGACCCTGTTTACATCAAACACTGACACATTCTTTAAACAAAACAGACACGTATTGTTTTATGTAAGGATATCCTTATAAATATTGCTCAACACTGCTAGAAGCATGACATTCAGCGGCATCACGACATGTGGAGCGTGGGAGGAAAGCTCAGGGCGACTACAACTACGGTGGAGAAACACGAGTATAGCGCACTGCTGATGGATCGTAGTCATAATCTTGGTGAATCTGGGAAGCGAACAGAAGAACAACGTTTTTAAAACCACGGTCGAATATGTAAATGGGGTTTGCGTACATAATGTGAAGTGTTGAAACTTTGTATGGAAGCAACTCTTGGCTACTTTTATTTCTGTGTTGCAATATAGGATTCGCTTTCACTGTTGTTCATATATAAAGCGGGGAGCATGCATGGAACACGAAAAGCTGCAACAATGGCAATCACACAGGCAGGCATCGCTGTTATTTGAGAAGTTCGGGGCTGGCCGTTAATGCTGACATAAATATCACTTTTGAAAACCATTCTGACTACGACCTTCGGTGTTTCGCTCAGCGATAAGAGAGTTAAGTTACTTTGTACCACAAAAAGCCTGACTGCAAACACAGCCTGTTTCCAAGCTCCCTCAACCGATACGGCTGGTTAACTTGCAATATGCCAATTTGGTAACATTCCATTGATCGTACGATTTTTTTGTCATTTCAATACAAGTATAGATGAAACTGATAGGGTAATCAATACTTTCCGACAGTTACCACTCTTTAAAATAAACACAGATGCATTATTCGATATACTGCCCTATTTCAATAAGATTCAAGTCATTGTGATATATATTTCCTTTGCAGAAACCCCAGTTTAATCAATTCTTTTATCCAAAATAGTTCTCGAATTTGGGTGACACCTGTAATATGTGAAAAATGTTACGAATGTGACTTAAATTTTTCAATTTTCGTTCAGCTTTTGAAATCGCCCAAATTATAAAAAATGAATATTAACGTAAATATTGTTGGAATTTATTGCATGAATGCTTTTAAAATATGAAATATGCTTCATTTAGGGAAGGATATTTTACCCTTTTTTGTTGTAAAATTTAAACTTGACTGTCTCAGGGATTTCCGGACCGTTTGTCATTTAATACATCAAAATCATGTTAAATAAACCATCCAGATATATACATACGTAGAATGTTTTTCTCTTGTTCGACAATTTACACTATAGTATCCGGTTCTATTTCCCCCCGAGGGTGCATGGCAGAGGATACATATTTGTTTTAAAGTTCAATTTTTATAAGAGATTTTAGAACTAATTCGAAGCTGCGTTTCGACAATGCGTTTAAACTTCAGGTTTCGGGTTCAACTTGCTCTTAATAGTGAACCTGACATGTTTAAATTGTCAAAAAATATGGTCTAGATCGTCAAAACCTCGAGACTGCAACCAAGCCCTTTGGTTTCACATTGTAAGTTTTGACCATCTCAGATAGGTATTCCGCAATAAGGAATGTTTTTGTCTGACCGCCCACCCCTCTATGAGGAAACCTTGGACATGAAAAATATACATTGTTTAAGTAAGGACGCCCTTACACCAGTGTGTGTGTGGGAGAGGTTTGCGGTGGGGAGGGGTAGGGTGTGGGTCTGTTGGTGGAACGAGATGCCTCATGCGCCGTACTTCGCTGTGCGGAGTTGCGAACCACAGAATCCCATATTATGCTGTAAGGCTCGACAGCACCCGACCGTGCTCATGGGTTTCACCAATGTGGTAACAGTCTAGTATTTGCATTCACAACCTCCATGATATACGCGAAGATCCGGGTTAGAATTGATCTTCAGCAAACCCTGCTTGTCGACTTCCTGGATCGAGCGTACAGGCTAACTGACTTGGTTGATGCATGTCATCATATCCCAACAGCGTAAATCGATGTTCATGATGTAAACCACTGGATTTTCTTGTCAATACTTGATTATTTACAGCTACCGTCATGTAGGTGGAATATGGCTGAGTGCGGCGTAAAACAACAAACAAACAAAACTACATGCTGACACGCCATGATAAAACTGAAACACCGTTTAAAGCAGGGTTCAACCCATCCCACTCACTCTCATACAAATTCAAGTAGCATACCTATTATACCGAGGAGGTATTCTCAGCCTAAATGACGATAGCGGCATTCCGTTCGAATTAAAAGACTTTGAAACTGTAAATTTGATTATGTGCAAATGCTCCAGAAAGACTGACCCTATTATCAGCTTGGCGTTGCGCTCAGTGACGCGCAGCCGTAAACAAGACGAAGACACGAAACACTCGACGTCCAACCCTTGCCTCATATTTCCCCCGTCAGCTATGTGGGCAATCTTAATCCGTCAACACGTCTCTGCTCTTCATGGAGTCCGAACATTAAGAATCTTGCCTTTGAAATGGGCAGCTGGGCCATATAGATGTAGGGTTGTTTATATGTGTTCTAATGAACACATCTCGACTATGTCGGAACCTCGTTTGCTTCCAGCCATCACCTGTATCTGGTTAGTCAAAGTGCCGGTGTTCCACGGACAATTATTTGCAGCAAATTAATGCAATATTCCGCTCGTGGTGCGTGCGTCGATTCTATTGGGATTGTGGTCCTGACTTATTCTTGGAAGAGACAAACTCGGTTTGCTCAGCTTGTGGTTACCATATGGCTAGAACGCCTGTCTGCAAGATGCAATACTCTACATTAGGGCTACATGTGTAAACTCACTCGCCCCTGTCGAGGATTTTAACAAAAAATAAGTCGAAAGTTTGTTATGTTGTTAGTACTCAAACCAAGAAAAGTTGGAAATTAAGCGAGCCCCGAAGGAATTGTAAACGAATGTGTCTTATATGTACAATGATCTGTTTAGCTAACAGGCCTTATTTCACTACTGGACACAAAACTCTCAGCTGTTCTCTGTCAGGACCTACATCGTCATACGTTATAGTCCAAATCTACATTCTATAATAGAAAGGCCTTGGAATGCAATACTATATTGATTAGGATTCGAAAAGTAAATATCCTGAAACGTCCCACTTTCGTGTCATCGGAGCGAATAATTTTTCGTCGTTCTCTTCAAGGATAATATACAAATCTCAGTTTCTTCTGGATAAGGTCCAAAGCCCGTTCTATTCTGGACATGGTCCAAACCCGATTCTATTCTTGGGTAAGGCCTTAACCCCATTCTATTCTGGATAAGGTCCAAACCCGATTCTATTCTTGGGTAAGGCCTAAACCCCATTCTATTCTGGATAAGGTCCAAACCCGATTCTATTCTTTGGTAAGGCCTAAACCCCATTCTATTCTGGATAAGGTCCTAACCCGATTCTATTCTTGGGTAAGGCCTAAACCCCATTCTATTCTGGACATGGTCCAAACCCGATTCTATTCTTGGGTAAGGCCTAAACCCCATTCTATTCTGGATAAGGTCCAAACCCGATTCTATTCTTGGGTAAGGCCTAAACCCCATTCTATTCTGGATAAGGTCCAAACCCGATTCTATTCTTGGGTAAGGCCTAAACCCCATTCTATTCTGGACATGGTCCAAACCCGATTCTATTCTTGGGTAAGGCCTAAACCCCATTCTATTCTGGACATGGTCCAAACCCGATTCTATTCTTGGGTAAGGCCTAAACCCCATTCTATTCTGGACATGGTCCAAACCCGATTCTATTCTTTGGTAAGGCCTAAACCCCATTCTATTCTGGATACGGTCCAAACCCCATTCTATTCTTTGGTAAGGCCTAAACCCCATTTTATTCTGGATAAGGTCCAAAGCGTTCTGTTGTTAAGGACCCAACACAAGTCTCTCATGAATAAGGGTTTCCATAAACGATTTACATTATTTTAAACATCACGAGTATTTTCTTCAAGTTAGTCCTTGCCCGAGATGCGCATACGAAATATATCGCACAGGTATCCTACGAAAAAATTCTATTGTGACGAACTTAGGCCAGATGCTACTTCGAGTCTTCCAGGTTTGGGCTATCGCTCGTGGGCCTCCTTTATGCGCCCTAGAGTTATAGACATCTTCGTGTTTGTGAGAATCCTTAATCACCATTGTACTTATGTTACTCGTTATACATTGTACATGTGTGTATGTATTGCGCCTGCCATTTCTAATACGCGTCCAGACAAGTAAGGTATATCTGAGGCGTTGAAGAAGGGTTATTTGAGTGTAAGTGTCTGGTCAAAATACACGTACAATAATGGGTTCATGTTGTGAGGACATGCACACGCCAGGCGTATTCCTAACTGCTGGTATAAGCGTTTTTTTTGCTTTTAATAAGCACTGTTCTGATGCGTATACGCTTATTATATTTTGAAGATAAGTGTATATTTTGCAGTTGATTTTCTTCAACAGAAAGTGTGTTTTTTCTTCCATTTTCGTCCATCTTTCTTCAATATCCGTTGTCGTAGTAGACCCGATGTACTACTAGCAAACATACACTGATACTTCTCGGGCTCTATGTGTCGGGTGAAACCATCGCGTTCCACTATGAATGAGATGTGGGTATTCCTGCTGATAAGCGTACGGCTCCAATACAATCTGATTTCGGACAAGATTCCAATGATTTCAAGATAAGCCGTTCATTTACAAGAAGCGTCTCCCTCTCGTGTCAGCAATATCTCATTGACACGTGGACACCCCTATGCCTCTTCAATTTAATTCAAGTCGCTTTAAATCCCTTTTTTAACAACTAAACTTCTTTTAAAACTCGCTCTCCTATATATTTGAAAGACAATTTCCTAGTTAATTTCCTGCTTATCGGGGAGCGATTTCTTTCCCTATGGAATACTTAATGACGTCAGTCGTGATGGCTACAAGTCTCGCAAATGGCGGTGGGAATCTCGCGGGTTATCGACTTATCTCGCCCTCGTTTGTACCATGTCATTAAACATTGAGGTGGACACCGGCCACAATCCCTCAGGCACGTGAGAATAGTGCGTGATACCTGGTCATTCCCTCCACTTGTCTTACCTGACAACACCTGGATCCACTCACGCCAGCACTCTGTCACCCAATGCAAGCTATCCGTAGGAGAGAGAGAGAGAGAGAGAGAGAGAGAGAGAGAGAGAGAGAGAGAGAGAGAATGTAGGGAGGGAGGGGTATGTAGGGAGGGAGAGTGACATGAGAGAGGGGTATGTAGGGAGGGAGAGTGACATGAGAGAGAGGGGTATGTAGGGAGGGAGAGTGACATATGATAGGGGTATGTAGGGAGGGTGAGTGACATGAAAGAGGGGTTTGTAGGGGGAGAGTGATATGAGAGAGGGTTATGTAGGGGGAGAGTGACATGAAAGAGGGGTTTGTAGGGGGAGAGTGACATGAGAGAGGGTTATGTAGGGGGAGAGTGACATGAGAGAGGGTTATGTAGGGGGAGAGTGACATGAGAGAGGGTTATGTAGGGGGAGAGTGACATGAGAGAGGGGTATGTAAGGGGAGAGTGACATGAGAGAGGGGTATGTAGGGGGAGAGTGACATGAGAGAGGGATATGTAGGGGGAGAGTGACATGAGAGAGGGGTATGTAAGGGGTGAGTGACATGAGAGAGGGGTATGTAGGGGGAGAGTGACATGAGAGAGGGGTATGTAAGGGGAGAGTGACATGAAAGAGGGGTTTGTAGGGGGAGAGTGACATGAGAGAGGGATATGTAGGGGGAGAGTGACATGAGAGAGGGGTATGTAAGGGGTGAGTGACATGAGAGAGGGGTATGTAGGGGGAGAGTGACATGAGAGAGGGGTATGTAAGGGGAGAGTGACATGAGAGAGGGGTATGTAGGGGGAGAGTGACATGAGAGAGGGATATGTAGGGGGAGAGTGACATGAGAGAGGGGTATGTAAGGGGTGAGTGACATGAGAGAGGGGTATGTAGGGGAGAGTGACATGAGAGAGGGTTATGTAGGGGGAGAGTGACATGAAAGAGGGGTTTGTAGGGGGAGAGTGACATGAGAGAGGGTTATGTAGGGGGAGAGTGACATGAGAGAGGGTTATGTAGGGGGAGAGTGACATGAGAGAGGGTTATGTAGGGGGAGAGTGACATGAGAGAGGGGTATGTAGGGGGAGCGTGACATGAGAGAGGGGTATGTAGGGGGAGAGTGACATGAGAGAGGGGTATGTAGGGGGAGCGTGACATGAGAGAGGGGTATGTAGGCAGAGTGAGGAGATCGTGGTTTGTGTTCGCAATGAGAGAGAGAAGTTTGTAATGAGAGGAGGGGTTGCGGGAAGAAAGGGGAGACAGTGGACATGTTGGGAGTATAGAATCATTTTTCTAAAGTATATAATATTATGTTAATTCCTCAATAATTTATCTATGAAATCTTCAAGAGCGCCTATGTGAAGTTTTCAAGAGCACATCTGTGGACACTCAGTGAACATGTTTCAGCTTGAGAATAGCAGTAACCACACTGTCAGACGATCCAGGTGATGATCTACATGCAAGGCTTGTCTGAGTGTATTGCTTTCAACGCAGTAGGATTGTAATCAGAGGAGAAACTCTTCAGGCGTATAAGATAAACGCGTTAAGACGCTTTCAGGAAAGATTTGATCTAGTTACAAGTATACACTGATCGGAGCCATTTATCTGACTATCGATCTCTCTGAACTGTCGCTGGATCGCCTTGCACTTTCGAGTGACACGTCACATGATGCTGCTGCCTTGGCAACCAGGTATCACTGAGAAACGTTCATTTAGTAATTGAATACTTACCGATATCTCTTACACGACTTTCATCTCGTGGATGACATCGCTGGCATTTCCCCGTTGCAGAAAGTTATATTACTTAGGGTTTTATCGAGTGTGTCAGTATAAGTGAGTGAGTGAGTGAGTGAGTGAGTGTACAGACGTATCGGGGTTACTATAACGGGGATCGGGTGGACACAATGTCATCACCTAACTTATATGTGTTAGCGTTGTTCTTGGTATCAATTATTCGTTTTATTAGTCCATATTCGAATACGCGTTTACCTGTATATATGACGACGGCCTTTAAATAAACATGTCTGGTCCAGACAACCAGTGATTAATATTATGAGCGAGGTCCTACACTGTCGGGGTATGATGGTACGTAATCAACCAAGACACCAAGTCTCGTCACACAGAACAGCTGGATTGCCTCGAGATTTGCAATGACAAGTAATCTGGATTTATCATGAACGGGTTAAACCGGGCCCAACATATCGCGCGCATTAAATGCAGCGACAGGGTACTGCAGCTCTGTATTGTACTCGTTCTCTATATCTCCAGGGCTCACATTTCGGTAAACCCACACCAACCCGTGCATCCATTCCCACGGTCCCCACGATCTCAGATTACCCGCCCTTGAATTCCTTGATTGGCCATTTTGATTTGCTACACTACTCAGTCAAACGGTAGAATCAGTATGCGAGTTACTAAACAGCCTAATTGTTGGGTTGGCCATATCAACATCACGACGGACAGTCCCATTGATTACGATACAGTTTGCGAGAAATTCAACATTGAAAAACTGACTGACACGCAAAAGAAAGCTCTGAAAAATCATTTTGATAGAAAGGATGTTTCCATGCCCATAACAGCTGGCAGTTGCAAGTCCTCCCTCAACCTTTTAAGAAAACTGTTACTTGTTGTTACACAGCCTGACACGCGGCATTAAGACTGTGCGGCTCGGATTCAGTGTATGGTATCCATGATAAACTACGGCATGGTATCTCAGTGGGCAAGCACTATAAAATCGGCATTAGTGCGGACTAGGACAAGCAGACACACACACACACACACACACACACACACACACACACACACACACACACACACACACACACACACACACACACACACACACACACACACACACAATGGTGTTACATAAGTGCATTAGTCTTGAACGCTCACCGCCTCTTATGGATAAACAACTTATCTATTATGACGAAGGGGACGATTCAGTTGAAAGAAGATGTTGTATGTCCATAACAACTACACACACACACACACACACACACACACACACACACACACACACACACACACACACATACACACACACACACACACGTGCTCAGTTGCTTGGCGCGACCCCATACCCGATGATAAGTGAGTGAGTTGGGTTCGGTATTCTAGTTACACGGCGTGACAGCTTGGTATGGGAGGAAACCAGATGTGACGCCCGATGATGAAATCACCACAAATGCTAGGAACCGAAATGGCGGCAATTCCGACGAGCATGTGTCGTGGCCAGTCTTTCTTGTGGCGACAGTCTTCATTCTCCAATTCGACGAGATTACTACATGTGTTCTTGTGCACGTGTCTGTGAGGCACGTGACGAGGTAATTCTGCAAATTGTCCCCTAGCTGCTGGAAGCATGTCCTCAACTGAGCCTGTTACTGGTGACACGAAAGTAGGATGCCGACGAAGCACAAAGTGTTTAGAAACACGTGAACAAGATGTAAGATCTGGCGTAGGAAGGAAGGACAACTGTAACAATGTTCACACGTGTGTGTGTGTGTGTGTGTGTGTGTGTGTGTGTGTGTGTGTGTGTGTGTGTGTGTGTGTGTCTCCGCGGAATCTCAAAGCATGGGGTACTGATGACCAATTCTACCGTGGATTCTTCATAGGGGGATCTTGACAAGCATTGGGCACTGATGGCCAATCTTCCCAGGGAGATAAGCATGGGCTACTGTGTGCCCAGTCTGCTCTCAGAATAGCTACGCGGTTGAGTACAGACATCTGCTTCAAATGGTTAACTAACATTTTGAAAGCGTAGATCTAAACGATGCCAGCCAAATACTCTCATGCGTGATTTAATCATCCAAAAACCGGCACGAGCGCTGCCAAGTCGCCTACGGCTGTTGACACCTTATCTCCACGTGCACAGTTCGTCGTTTTTCAGCAGTGGTGTCACACTATGTGAAGCCAAATACAACGTTTATCCCTGATTTCAGCGATTGAGCAAAAAATATGGTGTTACGAATTCGTTAAATTAAGCAACAACTTCAACACAGAACTAGGTAATTGTGTTAAGTTGTCATTTTCTAATGATAAATGTGTATTAACACACATCCCGTAGTTTATTAATTGGACACACATAAAATATGGTTTTAAAATACAATTATTCTATTTTGAGCGGTTATGGCGATATGAGAAACACATAAACGCTCTATGTATGACTCGATATTGCAGGACGAGCAATTACGTAATGTTTGTTGTGCACATTAAAGCGCCATAAAGGATGAAAGCTGTCCGACTTTAAGGATATCCAATTGCTTCTCATGGTTTGTACAAAAACAGAAATGCACCTAATTTTCCGGATTTGACATGGCGATTGGACAGCCTTGAGCAGATTATGAGAAAACATTATGGAGACCTCATCACAGAGCATTGGCGACGATTACTCGCAAATAAAAGTAAATTGTCAATCGCCCCAAGTATCTCAAAACTAAAATTCTAATCAGCACTTTCAATCACGATTTTAGATGAGATTAGCCACCAATAAAATTTCTGCATAGTTTCAACTTAAAACATTACAGAAAAAGTTAAAATAATAAACGGTGACTGTGTGAAGAGTTAGGAACAGGGAATACTTGATGTGCTAACAATTCCGGCGCCTGCGCGTTAGCAATTTTGTCCTTGTTTCACGTGCACTGAGGTGTGGGTTCGGGTGGGGGTACATGCGCTGGATCTGTCCATTGTGAATAAAGGGGTGTGAGACCAAAGACCATGAGCACTGATGGATTTGAAATTCAACTTTGTAAATCTGTGGGTTGTTTAGTACAGGTAACCGAAAACAGGTCCCCACGCTCTCTCTGTTCTAAAGTAAATAACATCTCCTCACTTAAAATAAATATATAACACCGCTGACAACTGAATACATTTAGATATATAAAAAAAGTACAAAGTTAAATTTCTTCCCTTGAATGCATATTTTGGGCTGAACTCCAAATCGCAATGTTTAAATGTATGTTTCATGAAGCATACGTTATAAGATGAAGTAATATTAGACAGCTGACCTGATGGAAGCTCATTCCGTGATTGACGCTCGCGTTGTAAACAGATTTGTTTTGAGTCTTGTTTATGATAATATGGTACAAACAAAAACGGTGATAAAGTAGTTTTCAGAAAGGTTCAACATGTGACGAGAAAAAAAGAAATCGTCACCTTCTCCCTGGCCTTGCATTCGAATCACCTTCTCACTGGCCTCGCATTTACATAAGCTTTTCCTTGGCCTCGCATTTACATCACCTTCTCTTTGGCCTCGCATTTACATCATCTTCTCTCTGACCTCGCATTTACATCATCTTCTCTCTGGCCTCGCATTTACATCATCTTCTCTCTGGCCTCGCATTTACATCATCTTCTCTCTGGCCTCGCATTTACATCATCTTCTCTCTGACCTCGCATTTACATCATCTTCTCTCTGGCCTCGCATTTACATCATCTTCTCTCTGGCCTCGCATTTACATCATCTTCTCTCTGGCCTCGCATTTACATCACCTTCTCTTTGGCCTCGCATTTACATCATCTTCTCTCTGGCCTTGCATTTACATCATCTTCTCTCTGGCCTCGCATTTACACCATCCTCTCTCTAGCCTCGCATTTACATCACCTTTTCCTTGGCCTCGCATTTACATCATCTTCTCTCTGGCCTCACATTTACATCACCATTTCCTTGGCCTCGCATTTACATCATCTTCTCTCTGGCCTCGCATTTACATCATCTTCTCTCTGGCCTCGCAGTTACATTACCTTTTCCTTGGCCTCGCATTTACATCATCTTCTCCTTGGCCTCGCATTTACATCAGCTTCTCTCTGGCCTCGCATTTACATCATCTTCTCTTTGGCCTCGCATTAACATCATCTTCTCTCTGGCCTCGCATTTACATCATCTTCTCTCTGGCCTCGCTGTTACATCACCTTCTCTCTGGCCTCGCATTTACACTATCCTCTCTCTGGCCTCGCATTTATGGTATCTTTTATTTGGCCTTGCATTTACATAATCTGGGTCGTCCCTAAACTGACTCTTGGCATTGGCAATCTGTGATCTAACCCCATTCACACGACCGACTTGATTGTTAAGGTACTTCGGTATATGCATGCACTGGCAAACATTTCCCATGACATTTGCAATAGAGTCTATGAAAACAGTTAAAAGATATTCGTGTAATATGATATTAAAGTTTTATGGCTGCTTTTTATAAAATAAACTAATAATACAAGTGTGAAGTGATTCAACTTATAGTAATTGAAGTACAAATATCATAGAATTTGGGAGACGATCGCCGAAAGAGGTGCCCTGCTGGCAAAGTTTATTGATGCAATATCACGTTCAGAATGGTCCGAGAACGGGAAACGCCGAGATTTGAAATGGCGGAAATCCTCACGAGCACGTGTGTAAACATGATTACGTGACTTCCTCGGAGAACACAGCAGATTCAGCGGTAATCAAAGAAAGCACTCACAAACGAGCGAACAAAAACATATTGTAGGTTTATATGAATTGGTTAGGAGAACAGATGTTTGTAGACTTAGATGTGAGTCTCGGCGTGAGTGTTAGATGGAAAACACAAAAGCATGGCGCTCGTCCCAAACAGGACGTGAGATGTTGTATGTGGCGTGTAAACACCAAGTGCCGCCCTGCCTATTCACCCACCGCCATAATAGGGGTTGGACGGGGGTTAGTGGAAGGATTTTGATGATGTTTGTTGTCAAAGTAAAACTGCACAATGGTGTCTGACCCGAAATTATCTTCCTTGATGGAGGCTGCAAGGTTAGAGAACCCCAACTAAGATCCCGTTTAAATTGGCACCGATTACCCGTCGATACATGCACTACAATTGTAAACTGCTCCAGACATAACAAACTTCACATAATGGATGTTTTTTGTCAGTGTACAACATAACACTTGCTAGCTCGTTCCTCGCAAGAAAAACACGTTTTTCAACCTTCGTAGTATTGCAAGATGTTGTAAACTCGCAGGCAAAGGAAAGCACACACCCATGTTTGATTGCGGTTAAAACTGAAACAAACAAAATAGTTATTCAATGGCGATGGATTTGATACGGGTATCACAGTTGCATTTTTTACCTGAAGTTTGCAGTGTTTTAGCGACTGTTCTCAGCCTAGAAACGTTTTGATAACGTTTGTAAAATTTGATCAAATCTAATTTTCAAGTGTATGCTTTCTCTTGGCGGCAGTTTATTTACTGAAAAGGAGCGTTTGGTGGCACGAGGTTAGCAATAACTTCCTAATGTTATGTCGTAAAAACTTAGCATTATTAAATCTTTGAATGTAAAATATTTTTTCGGATATTACCGACTAGTTATCTTCCCTTGCCTAAACAATGGAACCATGGTTTCTAAACATGGGTTACTTTAGTTGTATATCTACATCTACATTAAGATGTACACGTAGTAACTTTGGGTCAGCTGTAGAAACTGGTAGATACAAAATAAATTGAACATGCACAGAGACTTTGCCCATTTTGTAAGAAGAATAATCAGTTATACGGTATATGGTATTTCCGGTGTTACGTGATCGTGGTGATCAGCTGATAATGTTTTGTGAGATGGGGGAAAACATCGTGTCATTGGAAAACTTCAGTTTATTAAAAATGTAATTAAATTTTGGTAGCCATGCTTTACGACGCTATAACCGAGTTAGCGCTATAGAGCCCAATAACGAGGGAACACTGTATATTGAAGAGGAATGTCATGTTCTGTTTAGTAGGTACAACGTATTAAGGGAAATCCATCTAAGTAGCCACTACCATATGTAAATGATAATCATCATTCTACCTATCATCTTGTAAAGCCAATGGACATCTACAAAGAATGAGTTATTGTACATTGTTAGCCTGTATCTTTATAAAGTACATCAATTAAGAGAAGTTGAACCTGTCATACAACTTGTACAACTGTGTTCTTAAATATTCATAAAATTTAAACCAAAATAAGCATGCGGCCCCAAATTATATAAAATGACTGTGTTATGAGCCTGTGGTCTTTATACTGAATACATCTGTCTGTTTGTCTGTTTGTCTGTCTGTGTTGCCTAACGTGTAATCATAAACTATGGAGGCTGTTGCTGAAAGAATTTGATCCACTGTGTATGATGTCACGCCAGTACGACCAGACTAGACAAAAGAATCGGTCGGCCCTGGCCGTACATGTACCGATGATTTACCTACGTCCTCGCTTGTTAACTTTGTCTCAATAGAGGTCGATGAGAGCTGAGGTTAAATGGCGTTTATGATTATTCCACTTAAACAGCAATTTAACGTCCATGTTTGTGTGTGTGTCTGCTTGTAACATTCCGGGATTATGTGGGTGTTATAGTGCTAGCCCACTGGGCTGCCATGCTGCAGTTTAACCTGAATACCCCGTTCAGACACAGTGGGCGCCGAGACGACCAATCCTTGTTGTATACCCTTAATACCGTGGACCAGGCAGGGTAACAACAAGTACCACCTTTTACCGTGTTTTGGTATTACGCACCCCGGGGGTCGAGTTCCCGAACTTCCGCTCTCCGGCAGACGCTTCATCCACTAGACGGAAGCTGTTTGGGGTCGGTGTTTAAGCTGTACTGAAACACAGAGGTCGGGTCTAAATCTGTGGTGTTGTAAGAAAGCAGTGCGATTCAAGTAGTCTATTCAAATGTTGGGTTGGTTGTGGGCATCGTGGAACCTTGATGGTATTAAATCTAACACAGCAGCATATAGATATAGCGTATAGATGTCGAGCTGATCTCGGGGAATCCATCCCTGGTTCAGGTGACACCGAGGTTAAGTCAGTAAGGAGATGACCATGTATTGTAAGATCGATGCTTGCACATACGTTTCACATTAATGGAGGTTACGTTATCTTCTAATGTCAGTTCCACTGAGATACCATGCCACAGTTTAACATGGATAACCTACTCTGACATATGTACAGTGTACTCCGAGCCCACCAGTCCTTGTTTTATCGCCTTAATACCGAGCGCTAGGCCGGGATCATTCCACCGACCTTTTGCTCGCCAGGCAGACACTCTATCCACTAGACCACGAAGGCGGTCTTGTTTATCCGTAGACTTTCAAAGGATCACTCAGCTTTTCGATTCAACAATATGTCAGGCATAGTTTATTATTCTTTAAATATTAAAAAAATAGATAGCAATAGAATACAGGACACCAATTAACCTTGGTGCTGTATAAGGATACATCATTTTGTTTGGTTGTGATTTAAAACTTCTTTTTTTGGAGACGCTAAAAAGTACCCTGGAGAGGTTAAGATATAAAGATATAAAGACTCGCGATGTAGATAATTATTTCATGTATAATTTTACTATGAATGTAACCAGAAATGAATATGCTGCTGACACATCAAACTATTTTGTTTCCGTAGTTATTACATATGTTTAATATTGTTTTATTGCTTGCTTAAAATAATTTAATGAAAACGGCCCTGCACCTGCAACTGAAGGAAATCTAGAAAAAAAACTAATTAGTAATTTGATGTCTCTTGCTTCATATCACAATGTCTAATTAGATCGAAATACAACAAAACAGACACATATTTGAGGGATTCATGACTCAATATCTGTGTCCTAAAATGGTAAAAAAACATGAGGTAGATACTGAATTATCTAAAAAATATCGAAATATCCGGAGGTCTCGGAGGGTGTCGGGTTCATCGTTCTTTTTAATCTCATTAAAGTCAAATCTTTTACTCCACTGCGATACTCCTTGGCGTGAAGATCTAAGGATTAGATACACCTTCGATCAGCCAATCAGCGTCGAGGCTGACTTTTCGAGCGAGTAGTCCGGTAATTAAAGGTTTATATTCCATGAAGGTTCATCAAAATTGACGGAAAAGGTTTTTTAACGCATTTCAGTTCCTTGATAGGTCTACTTTAAAAAAAATAGTTTATCAAAATTTTACTTGGGGAAACACCCAAAATAGGTCAAATCCAAGATGGCCGCCATCAATACGAACGAAAATCGAAAAATAAAAAAAATGAATCAATCAAAATCTAAACATGGATGATGAGTCTATTTATAATCAACTTGATAGAGTCTAGAAAGGGGAATATATATTTTAACAATTTTGAAATGAAATCTTACACAGAAATAAATTACGGAAAAGTGAAAAAATGCAATTGTTCAAAATTGACAACAAAATTCTTAACACAGGCCTATAAAGAGTGAATAATCCTGCAATACTACAGTTTAAAAGTCAAACTTACAATCAATTTAAATGTCTAAAGTTCAAGACAGTCTTTATATTCACACTCATATACTGGACATGAAGAGACGATTATTCAGTAATGTCAGAAAAGTCATGACTTGGTCCATTTGAACATGTCATTCCTTTGCATTGTCCACATGCTGAGGTACATTGTAGACATTTTTTTTCCGGATGAGCATGTGTTTTTATCACACTTTCCAGTGCAATTGTATCTGATTATTTTCAACAGAAATGTAGGAGTGACAACTTGCTGCCTTGTGATTGGTTTCAATATAGTGCCCTTGTCCATCCCCATTCTGTCGCATCCATATTGTTGCCTAGCTAGGTCTGCACTTTGAGTCAGACTCGTTGGCTGGGAAATCTGGCAGCATCTGATGTCGGTAGAAGGTGTCGAAGGGGTAGGTAATTTGAGCTTGATACCACCTTCTCAGTGAATTTTGTCATACTTTCAGAATTCAAATCCAAGCCAGGCATACAGCCGTAAAGGATTGCAAGTGCCTGATTACCAGCCTGCTCGATTTCTGCATGCTTTCCACCTGTCACCATGAAAACCTTTGAATATTTCTGGGACCATCCATATGCCACATGGCCTCGATGTTGTGTCACTCCCTGACAATGCATGTACAAAGAGCAAAGAATGGCTGAGATCAAGATCAAGATCAAGGATCATCTGTAGGATGAAGATGTCAATGATCTCTGTACTTGTCTAAAGATAGATGGCCTCATGGCATCGGGTCTGAAGTGATATTGCAACAGGATGAGAAGGTCGGTGTCATTCCCTACCACTACCACAGTATGTGTTTGAGCCAATGTACAGGCAGACATTGCAATGTCATAGTCAGCATCTCCGGATGAGTGTTTGATCTGAAAACCCACCTTTTTCGATTTTTGACCCCACCAGAGTGATGAATTTCGGTTTGTTTCCTTCATTTGCCAAAAGAGCTTCAATCTAATTAAAATCAGATCTTAGTTCTCGCTACCGCTAAACAAAGATCTGAGGACATCCCATAACGGGTCACGTCAGACCGACCTTGCGCGAACTTTGACCGACCAATGGAATGACCAATCAGAAGGCAGCTTTCTCGTGCTTTACGGCACAAATTTCAAATTGACGACTACGCTTCGAGACATACATGTATTTTGACAAATTCTCGATTACAAATTTGAAACCTGAACAAAAAAACATTCTGGAATGGCTAATAGATGGTCTAGATTGTAAGGATTAAGTCGTTAAACCCATAACTATCGTTCGGTATACCCCATGTTGAAGTTTTCGAGATTGCATCACATTCCGATTGTCACTTTCATAATCTGGTAAGCGACGCACTGATTGGTCGGATGAAAGGTCGTTCTGACGTGACCCCTAATGGGATGTCCTCAGATCTTTGTTTAGCGGTAGCGAGAACTAAGGTCTGATTTTAATGAGATTGAAAGGGCTTTTTCTTCATTTTCAGAATCATGTCTGGTGTGAAATCAACATCCACTCCAATCTCACTTCCAGCTCTTCTCTGATGGGTCTCATCCTTGGTAGAAAAAACACCACCATAACCATCAAACACGATAAGAGCATTGCAGATGCGGTTCCTCAAGAAATGAGCCCGTACAGCTTGTGCCACTGACTTGCCGGACAACATCTGATCAGCACTACCCTCTGAATACACTTGAGTGATGATCTCCTTTCACCCTGATCCAGCCATCAGATTCCCAATTGTACCCATAAAAATCATCTCAGTATGGAATCCGCCCAAGACCAGGGCTATTTGATGCAAGGGGCTCTCAGCTGGCTGTGATTCGATGATCACGTATGCAATTCACAAAGTTGCTGGTTGAATGTAATAACCGGTGTAATTCTAAGTCGTCTGGCATGATTGGAAATGTATACCAGTGTTGATCTGACACAGGATGCGTCACTTGGTGTCATGTTGATAATATCTCAGAGCTCTTCCTGGGGTATGGAATATCAGAATGGAGCATGCAACCGGAACATAGTGGTCGACACACACAGAAGTGACACACGCCACAAAATATCTAGTTTCCTATTCTTTTCATCAAGACAGAAGTCAGCACTGCCTTTGGATTTCTTTGTGAAAATAGTTTGACACTGTTGTTTTTTAACATCATCCAAATCGACCTTAACTCTCGGTACCCTCCGTTTCACCATCTCGCCCATGGCATAGATTGAGCCAGTGCTATCAAACCTTTTGCTGGCATGATCTATATAACTAGCCTGGTATTGCACGACTGTATCTGCAATGTCACTGATTAGGTGAACACCATGAGTGGTCACCGAGAATTTGTTTAATTTACGAGGAGCTGAAACCGAGTTGACTTATCACATCCACTAAATTACGATGACCATATTTGTGTTATAGTGTGATAGTGTGTGAGTCAAACTTGTCGAGGAGGCAGAAATGACGGGGGACATGTCGAATGCATTATTGCCTGACCCAATGACGCAGTATGGAGTTTACTGTTTCAGCTCTTGATGATAGCTTGAAGGAGGATGCGTAATTCATGTGGGAGGTAATCAAGATTGGTGTCAATCAATGGAATCGTTTCATCATCATTCTCTTCCAAGTAATCAATGGCAATCTCAAATGCTGTCATCTAGGATATACACTTCGGTCGACCAAGTCTCCGTTTCTTTGGTGGAGCCTCCTCATGTTCAATATAAGTTGCAGGTATACTTGTCCCTCTCCGAAAATTCTTATGACAAGCATGGCGATGGATAGCTTCTTCAGCTGGTAGATCGTGTATGGGCACGGTACTTGACTGTACCATCTTGGCCCAATCACCTTGCCTGTTGACACAGTATGTTGCAGACATATGTTGAGTAACTTCCTTGAACTCAAGAGCCATCGCACGGCTGAAGTACACTTCTATATGGATGTTTGTATGCCAATACCTGGTCAATACAAGTACCACATAGAAAACAGTGAGTTTTAAAATTTGAGGCTTAAACATATGATCGAAGAGTTTTTAGCTACTTTGATTGCCTTTGGATTTATATGCATACTTCGACACTATATGTGTACCAACAGGCTACAGTTGTATATGATGTCTGGTGCATCTAATTTGTGCAGTCTGTTTGCGTTATAAATGCTACAGCAGCATTTTTGTCAACTTCACATAACCCTGGGGTTTGTCCAGGTTAACTGGTTCCATACATAGCAAACAAGTAGCCATATGTGATCTACATAGGACACCTTCAGTTGAGAATCGTCACCTGCGAATAGTAACAGTTGACATGTGAACAGATACAAATGTTGCTTTTCCGATTATAAAAAAATGATTTTTGTGCTAAATGTCTTGAATATATCTTCAGAATTAACTTCTAATCAAAGTTTCTGAGAAGCTAATACTATTTGGGAAAAATAACTGCTTCCCGGAGTTTGGATGATCTCCCTTGATTTTCCTTGAAACATATGTTGATGTCAATGACTCTGTTTAAAATTTTATTTTTATATTTGTTCATATTTTCATCAGTTATTCCTCTCTAGAGAAAAAGAAAAATAGCTTATACATACCTTTATGTTCTTGAGGTCTATCTTTAACACATTGTCTGCTCGGTCGCCATTTTGAAGAAGGGGATACTTTGTTTTTAACTTGATTATTTATATGAGTGAGTGAGTTAAAATTTAAGTCACATCGGCAATATTTCAGCCATATCGTGATATTTATATGAAGACAAAAAACCGTATGCTTTTATATGTAAAACGTCAACATTATAATAAATCGGTTAATGTTCTGCAAGAATTACTGATATTAACCAATTTATGTACTTTTCGTCATTTTGAGGCATTATTTTAAATTTCTATGTGAATTCTCCCTTCACAATTGTTAAATATACATTCCTTTGCATTTATGCGGTCAAGCCAATATAGATAAACTCATCATAAATGTTTTTATTGTTATTGGTTCCACGTTTATGACTATTATTACTTTTGTTGGTGGCCATCTTGGATTTGACCTATTTTCGGATGGTTCCCCATGTCCGATTTTGGTAAACTATTTTTTATGTCAAGGCACCAAAATCCAGCAATAAACCTTTTCCGTCAATTTTGTTGAACCTGGACCTTCAGACCAGCATTCAGACCAGTATATGTCTGATCTCTGTATCTCGGAAACGGACTAATACGATACATTATATACGCGCTATTACAGTGTTGTGGCTATTTTTACATCTTGGCGTTTCCTGAGCATCAACACACAAAAGGGCGTTTTCTTTTGTGACAAGAAAAATCGGAATCGGTTTTTTTATTTAAAAAAACTGACATTTGATCGCATCCTTCATTTGTATCAGCGGGCAAAGTTTGCTGAGGGTTCACCTGACGCTAGCTCCTTTGAAGGTGTCCTCAGATGTAAACACAGGGAGGTATCGTATTGCAGCAACAGGTCTGAGTTTAATTACATTGCACCTATGTGAAGGATAAAGCACGACTCCGAGGTTATGGTCGAGGAAGTAAGACCAAGGCAAACACATCGAAATACCTCATAGAAACAATACAGTGTGTCGCGGTATAAAAGGAATTCGCTCAAAGCGTGCCAGAGAATAACCACGTGCAGCATTGACCAACTGGATTCATCCATATGTTTGAAACACCAAGTACAAATTCCATCTGCTACTCAACTCATCAGGTCTTGGGGACACGGGTGGCCCAGTCGTCTAAGGCGCCGCGATTGGCTGTTGCAGAGTTGCGTCCCTTGGGCACGCCAGAAACCTATGATTGTGGGTTCGAATCCCGGTTCATCCCGATTATGATTCTAGTCAGCACCATACCCTGCTCTTGGGTTTCACCGAAGTGGTAAACGTCTGAGACCTGCATCACTTCGGGCTTTCCTCCAACATTAATCTTACACGCCGTGATATAACTGGAATACTGTTAAAAGCGGCGTTAAACCAAACTCACTCACTCACTTATCAGGTCTTACTAGGAAAACGTAAACCAAACATGGTCGAGTCTGGACCAGACAATCCAGTGATTGACGTCATGAGCATCGATCTACGCTATTGTGATACGATGACATGCATCAACCAAGTCAGCGAGCCTGACCACCCGATCCCGTTAGTAGCATAGTCGCCTTTTACGACAAGGATGGGTTGTAGAAGCCCTATTCGAACCCTACCTTCTCGTGTAGGGATTACGGTAGTGCGAGCCCCGGAGATATAGAGGATGACCTATAACCGGATATGTGCCACGTTTTTTGGCCTCCACCTGCAGCTAAACTGCTGAGCTTGCAACGCGAACCAACAATGGAAATCGGTTCAGAGGAACACAATAGTGGCGAAGTTGGAGTGAGCAATTTCAGCAGCCACACTGGGGCGTCCTTTGGAGCAGACGTGCACTGGAGACCCAGTGTTCTGAGGCGCCGCGGTTCGTATACAAAGTTGCGTCCCTTGTAATGACAGGATCTGATGATATTTGCTTAGTAAACACTAAGTGGCTTCAGCAAAGTGGTATACGTTACACACTTGCAGCACAGCACATTTCCAAGAACCGATCGCATCAGTGGTCAAGTAGTAACGCGTCTTTCCGGGGAGCGGAAGGTCTGGGGTTCGATCCCTGGCCGCTTCATACCAAAATACGTTAAAAGATAAGTACATCTTGTTACCCTGCCTGACGCTCGGCATTAAGGGGCTAAAATAAGGACAGGTCGACTCGGAGTCAGCATGCTGTGTCTTAGTTGGGTATTCAGGTTGACCTTCAGCATGGTATCTCAGTGAGCTAGCACTATAACATCGGGATTAGTCCTGGCTAGTTCAAGAAGCCACACACACACGCGCGTGCATGAACCTCGCTATATGAGTGCAATAATCTTGAACGCGACGTAAAACCCCATTTTACCTCACCTCATCTCACCTCACATCTTCCAAAAATCAGCTGCGCTGGTGTATCAATGCTCATTATAGATTGTGAATTATGAATAATATTTATACACCTTGTCACTTCAAATACATGGTATGATGATCAGGCGGGAAAACGCTCTTGTTAAGTTGGCAATAAACAATGGTTTTCTGTTCTGAAGTCTCTCTGTATAAATTTTTTTCCCAAAATACTTACAATTTTTCATATATAATTATTCAAATTTTAACCAAATTGATTAATCTTGAATATATATGGGATTGTAATGATGGGATGAGTAAGTGAATGTTGTTTTATGCTCACACGTTTTTCAATATTATCCTCTGTGATGCAGGGTATTATATCTCCATCCAGTAAAACAATTACCATGGGCCCATAGGTTCGTTTTGAGTCAGGTTCGGAAGACATGACACTAATAATATCAATCCAAACAAATTGCACTCCTATTCTCATTGAAACAATGATGTATCGCGATTGGTCGGTCCTACGTGAAAGGGTCACTCTCAGTCCAACTATCCACGGCGTCGGGGCAGGCAGTGTAGGCACCAGTTCCTGAATTCTAGTAAATTAAAATCAACTCTTACGACAAACATTAGATCAGTAATGGGGGCCTTCTATTTTAGCGTAAGAAATGTCCATTAAGTGTATATAATAAATTTACATAGCTGACCAGTGTCACTTCGTTGTGCTTTCATTGTACCTTGTGTTTTAATTACTTAATTTTGTGTGACAAAGGAATGTTAAGATAAGGGCACAAATACCAATTATAGATGATGAATATGAGCTAACTACATTGTTCATCTATCTATCCTTTCAGAAACTTCACAAGACGCCATCTTCTCTTTCAATCGAGAAAAACCAAATGCGTTTTGTATACATAGGTGTAATTACATTTGGTACTGTTATAGTTGACTAAAAAGATTCCTCTGAAGCTCTGAAGCAGTGTTTGTTATGTGTTTGTCGATGCAAAGAGCAGTCTTCTAAAACAGCGCCATCTGTACCGACCAAATGGAAACACTTGCCAATGTCTCAATGCAAACACATTAATGTTACACAAATGGCTATGGGCTACCGCCGTATAATAGGTTATCTGTTTTGTGTTAGTGCTTCGAAGTAAATAAACACAAAGGCAAACTGGTCACAGCAATATTCCTTCATATTATGGCCTTGAGTGAAAAAAGAATGTATTTGCGGCTAACCATGCCCTCAAAGTTCTACTTTGATCTATCAGAATAATTTGATTCTGGCGTGTCCGTCATCGAGGTTGGTTTTGCCTGGATTCGAGAGGACAATTTCCACCAATATTTCATCGTATTTGTACTCTTCACTCAAGTTTTATGGTTGACCCCGAGGGTAGCGTTTGTGGAGGGAATCAACAGAGAGAAACATCACAGCAATCGGCACATCGAACCGAAGTACGGTTTTCATTCCGCCTCGAGCAGGCTTTGGCTTTACTAAAGGAACGGGCTGAAAATCAGATATCTGTAACCAAGTAAACAGCCGTATTGTATTCTGTGCATTTGAACTCTTTACGAAGCCAATATAACATGACGGAGTGGTTTGTCTCCAGAGGTCTTTACACTGGTTACGGGATATGGGACATTCATTTGTTTCATATAGGAAAAATGGATTTTTGTATTATTTTTACATCCGTGATTTATGACAAGCAATTTATTAAATTCTACCTTTGTGCAGCTATTGTGTCAAATGGTAATGATGACAAATTGTGTTAACACAATATTATTTTGTTATCCCTCAGACAAAGAAATTCAGTGATCTTTAAAATAAATTACATGGAAGTAAATGGTTAACATGGAAGTAAATAATTTACATGGCAGTAAATGAATGACATGGAAGTAAATGAATTACACGGAATTAAATTAATTGCATGGAAGTAAATGAATGACATGGAGGTAAATGAATGACATGGAAGTAAAGGAATGACATGGAAGTAAATGAATTACACGGAATTAAATGAATGACATGGAAGTAAATGAATGACATGGAAGTAAATGAATTACACGGAATTAAATGAATTACATGGAAGTAAATGAATTACATGGAAGTAAATGAATTACACGGAATTAAATGAATTACATGGAAGTAAATGAATGACATGGAAGTAAATGAATGACATGGAAGTAAATGAATGACATGGAAGTAAATGAATTACATGGAAGTAAATGAATTACATGGAAGTAAATGAATGACATGGAAGTAAATGAATTACATGGACGTAAATGAAGCTCCCTGTTCACAGAGCAAGGTAGTCCTAAAAATGTGTGGGCGTGCGTGCGTGCGTGCGTGCGTGCGTGCGTGCGTGCGTGCGTGCCTAAAACCCGGGGAATTGGTTTTATCCTAAATATCAAACGTTGAGTACCTAGCGAAATGTAACAATCTGAATCCAAGATGACGAGGAGTCAATATTTGGATCGAAGTAATTTCCTGTGACGTCACCTACTATTTTCTGAGGTTTCTTCTATTCGTATAATGAAGCCCATTTCTGGTGTCCCTCGCCGTGATATTGCTGGAATATGGCTAAAAGCGGCGTAAAACCATACTCACTCACTCACTCACTATTCGTATAAGGGCTCTTGTTAGGGGTCCAGCTATGCTTGTCGCCTCTGCATGAGTTTTACAAACTGTATTATAACCCGTACCCGGATCCGCTAAAGAATATAATTTAAAAAACCCAAAACAAACCTGTTTCTTCTAAAATGCCGAGCAAAAGAAAGTATACACTTGAAAATCGGATTTGACCACAAATTACGAACGTTATCAAAACATTACTAGGCTGAAAACAGTCACTACAACACTGCACACGTAAGGTCCAAAGCACAACTATAATACCCGTATCAAATACATTCAATCGAATAACCGTTTCATTTTAGTCACAATCAAACATTGGTGTATACTTTCTTAACTCTTTACAAATTTACCTCGAATACAGTAACCAGTCATACCTGAAATTTTCTTGAAATAGTTCCCTATCCACAGACTCTAGCATGTATACCGCAGGACATTTCGTTATTGATATGGTAAAAATAATAATTTTGGAGTATGTTATAAAATAGGTTTGTTTGCGTTCTTGATAACTGATCGTAAGTCATTAACTAGAGACAATATTCAAAAGCGGATAGGCCTTTTGGAAACGGAAATGAAATGGAAAATAATCAATAACGCAATTGAATTTCTTTGTATAGTATATAGGATAATTGAATACAAGCATATTTGTATCATACTCTCTATATTATCAACTAAGTAATATTCTATATTGGCAATATTCTGGTAATTTTACAAAAAAAAGTCAATTAGCATGCTTTCCATTTGTTGGCATGTATTATTTTAGCTTCGTTATTTTCATTATTCGTTAGCCATTTGCCCTTGTTCAATTTCTGTGTGTTTTGGAACTTCTTGTAATTATGGGGTACTGGTGGTCAGGTCGTCTAACGGGACGCAATTCGCTGTTCAGAGTTGCGTCCCTTGGGCACGCCAGAAACCTACGATCGTGGGTTCGCGACCCGGTTCGCCCTGATTTGTTAGCACCATACCCGTGTTCGGCGTGAGTCATCGCTTCGGGTTTTCCATGCTATTTCAAATTCACGATATGACTAAGATACTGCCAAAAGAGACGTTAAACCAAATTCACTCACCGCACAGCGAGAAAACTAGTCACGATAATCGGTTTTGTTTGACTGAATGACTATTGGTTACCTGCAATTACTTTTTAATATATTAATGAAAACAGCATTTAACTATTTACCTAATTGCTAGCCAGCACACTTTGCATCGAATAACTAATATTACATGAAATATTCGTTTATTGTTATGCCTATAAAACAAAAGTGAATATACTATTAAGCTTTCTTAAGCACATCGTAAAGGGACACTGGTTACCTGATGATATGATCTGAGGGAGTGTAGAAACCAACGAATTACTTTCAAACAAACCCGCTGTCTTTCCCAAGTAACGTGGATGTTTTCGTAATTACCAAAACCTTTGGTCTCCAAGGACTTGTCACTTTGGCCTGTGTGGTTTAGCTAACTTTGTGCAGGTTACCATGAGTGTTAACGCGGGACATTTCATAAGCTAGGCACGTTTTCAGTTGATTACAGAGCTGCTGAGGATAGCCTTCATTAAGAAACCAAGAGAAAAAAGTGGAGGAGAGAGCGAAATAGGAGCGAAATGAGAGACTTAGAATTTACCCCGGTTTGTGATTGGACCGATTGATCAAATTTGGTTCGAGGAAAATTGGGATCTTGAGGTTTGATTATCGCCTAAATCACAACTCAAATCGAAAGACAGCAGAATCCTTGATAATACACGCAAACACCGCAGCACCAAAAAGCTAATTTTGAGCCCTCTGTACTGGAGTACTAAAGGGGGGTAACTGCGGGAGGTGTAAATGAGACCTCGTCAGCTAAATCACGATTCAAGGAGTTGTTAATGGCGTGATTTCAGCGAGCCATTAATTACCTCCCCTGACCACAACCAGCCTATCAGATAGCACAATCTTTACGAGATTTCCCCGCGCCCAAATTTAATTTGCATATCAAAGTAGAGAATGATTGGTAGTAATGGAACGCGGCTGTATCTACACGCAATCGGACTCGGGGTCCGTACCCCACCATCATCTCAGACAATTCTATTGATCAAGGATATTTTCTCTCGTTTTCTATCGTTTCCTCTCGTTAACATCTCGCCCCCTCACCTTGATGGGAGAACAAAGTGAATTAAAAGAACAATACGGTGGTAAGGAAGCAGGGGAGAATACTCTTCTCAAGGGCCAAAAATCAGAAGTCCATTTTAAGACTCAACTTTGTCGGAGGCTTGATGATAGTGGGATGAAGATGCTGATTCTAAAACGTGTCTGTATGTAAATAAACCGTATATATGCTAAGTTGGTTAGTGGATGTAATGGGTGAGAGTTTCCTGGAGTGAAAGCCTAAAGTTGACATGCAAACTTTGGGTCAAGAGTGCAGACAGTCATGAACACTCTACTTAATCATATGGTCCACATAAGGGTTACACAAATACCTCTTGAAGTGTGTTGAAATTCATTTCATTTCCATAAAGTGAAATGATTTGGTTCATGTCCTGGAAGCCTGTTCTTTTTGGCATTGTGAAATGCGATATGCACGAGGCATTGAAGCTGCGATAGCTATATGACGGCCATCTGTGGGGATTCCGGGTAAGAACATAGGTCCAATACAACATACGAGGGGTGGCTGAAAGGTTCTGAGCACAACAATGATTGACTGCGTTGATGGAGTTAGTTGCTTATCTCGATTCCACATAATTCTCTCCGAGGTCCACACACTTCTTCCAACAATGGCACTGGCGTAGACGGCTCCTTTGGTGTGAAAAGTCCCAAAGCAGAAATGACGTCATTGTCATTTGCATAAGGATTGCCAGACAGTTATTTCTTCAGGTTTGGGAAGAGGTGGAAGGCAAAATCGGGTGAATACGGAGGATGTTCAATTAGTTCAAAGCCGGATTCATGCATTCCAGCCATGTCGACTAGATTTGTGCACATGCTCATACCCTGGTGGAACAACACACCATTAGTGAGTTTTCCAGGAAGTCTGGCCTTGTTTTCACGCACTCGCCTCAACAGATTAGTATAACTGTGACCATTAATGGGCTGACCTTTCGGGAGAGTCCACCAGCAGGGTTCCTTTGGCATCCTAGAAAACCGGATCTTGCCTGTTGGAAGTGACTTTAGCTTCTTGGGAGGAGGAGGCGTTGGGTGTTTTCATTGCTTTGGCTGTTGTTTAGTCTCTGATTGATAGTGGTGAACCCAAGACTCGTCCATGGTTATAAATCGCTTAACGAAATCAGCTGGATCTGCTTCCAAATGACGAACATTCTCACAAGAGATGACGAACATGCAGCCTTTCTGATCAGGTGTCTGAAGCCCTGGAACCCAGCGTACTGAACCCGTTGTCATTCCCAGGTCATTTCTCAGAATGTTCTCTGCTCTCTCATGGGAGATGCCTACTTTATTTTATGAGTTCTAATTATATCATGTATTTTATCCACATTTTCTCTCGTGGTAGCAGTCGAAGCTCTCTCTTCCCCTCTTGTACTCCGCTGCCCGCCTCTTTAACCTCGGCAACAGAAGGAACACCATGTACTTGATGACAGCGTGGTGGTACATATGCTCATATCACTGGATTGTCTGGTCCTGGCTATTTACGGGCCGCTTTCATATAACTGGAATCGTGTGCCGTTGAACAAACAAACAAAAACATACAAACATACAAACAAACAAACACATATTTCTGAATCCATATACTCTTTGTGCACAAAAGGTGCTTCTGAGCACGAGCACGATTACTGCGCATGTGCATGCTATATTTTCAAGAAATGCAAATAAATTTTATCGTCATGAGAATTTCACAGCGCAATTAAATCAACCATATTGTGTGTTACATTAAAGCAAAAATATATCACATGTCAATTTCAAACTGAAAACGGCGTTGATCGTATTTCAGTTCATACCTTTGGCTCCATGATGCTGTCCCTTTATGAAAACAGACATGGTTAGCTTGTGAGGTGTCAGGGATCGTTATTTAGATCAAAGTTACTCCTGTAGCGGAAAAAACAACACAAATTGTCAAAAAGTCTAACTTGATATGGTTAGGCACGTTCCATGAGACAAGGGGATTTTTCTGTGACGTTTGAATGACAGTTCCAGCTCAGATTCGGGTTGGTATGCACTTGAGGCTGACATTTGCCAGGAACAATGTCTGTAAAAAGCATGAAATACGAATTACACGCTGCGAAATACAATACGCAACAGGAATGATTATGTATAAAGAAATGCATTAATTTTACATAAAACATACAAAGCCAAAAATATACAATTACAACTGCTTAAATCAACTTTCGGGAAATTGCATTTGATATGAAACAGTATTTGATGTTAATTGCCCACGTTTAATGGACTTGTATTTATCTGGAATTCAAAGAGACTTTTTCCTTTTACTGTCAAAATAAAATCTAACTGCCAATCGAAATAGCAAAGTTACTGCCTCTTACGAAAACTTTACCTGTCTCTTTCAAGTAGCATTTTACAACATAGAGCTAGCTTCCACGTTATACAAGTTTTGATAGACGGATACCTGCCAAAGTATTTGATTTTTTACGTAAATTGTTTACAAATATAAGAATAATTGTTGTTGATAACCACATTGCTATTCCAAGCATTTTATAAACAGCATCATCAATAAAGGAGCGAGGTATTTACTTAAGATAACAGTAAGATATAACAAATCATATACATTGTATCAAGACGATGTTAACAACATTCCTTGTCGAATCGGTTTTCTTATATGAAATAACTGTTACTGTAACAATAGAAAATGCTAAAATGTCATAATAACTACAGCGCGAGTAGACATGATGTGCATATATACACTGTTATGTTTAATTACACATACAACAGATGTTTGCATATTCTTTTATAAACGAGATTTAACGCCAATAGCCTCGTCAAGTGAAATATAAACACGTCAATCAAACATCTTTTGCAATAGACAATCTGCATATAATATTCCAGTTTATAGACGACTGATGTATGTATTTAGAAAGAACCAGATACGTTTCTGTACAATCCATCAAATACACGAGAAACACGTGTGCTATTTTATGAACGATGTGTTTGGCAAAATATGATATTAATATACACTCAGACATGTGTTTTCACATAATGGTAGTCATAAACAAAACTTACGGATATTTCTTTAAAATATATCATTCCCAGTATTATACAAACGAAAGTCCTGTACGTAATTGATATTTATATTTACAATCTACGTATGTTTTATTTATCGTCTGTGCTAAAAGTATATATTGTTCAGAGAAGACAAGTTACGAAATACTTCACCCATAACAGTTTTGACGTTTATAAGGCTTGAACTTGATGTTGATCATTTCCGATTCTGGACAGCGAAATGTGAGAATCTTAAAATAGCTAAACAATCAGGTTTTAATATTAGCCATTTAAAAACTCGGCTCGTCTCATTCCAATAGGGTCGTGTGCAGGTAGCGGAATAAAGCGAGTGAATCCGAGAGAAGTGGGAAGGACAATAGTGTTCGGATAATAACGGTAAAGGTATCATTCCTTGTCCCATATATTTTGCTTTTTTTAGTTTGAGGTTTGTAGATTCACCTTTGATCGGAAATGGGTTTTTTCATGGATTCAAGTAAATATACCAGTCGAAAGAAGTTAATGAACACCCAATACTTTTGTGTTACAATAGGTAATATGTCATGCCATGGCGGATTAATTGAAGAAGCCTTTAAAAAATTGAATGTTTGAGTGGTATACATTACAGTTTCAACAAAATGGCATTTTGTGGTGAATGTCTTTGTGCCGCATCAGCATTTTTGAAAGCTTTTTGCGGGGATAGTGAGTGAGTATGGTTTTTTCACGACGGGGGACACCAGAAATGGGATTCACACATTGTACCTGTGTGGGAAATCGAACCCGGGTCTTCGACGTGACCACCATGTTAACCCACCGCTACAAAGTGTGTTCAGTGTCCACTTTATAGTATAGCTGGCAATCACAGATAAAGTTTGCGTTGTTTGCGCTGAGAATTTAATTGTGAAAACATTTTGTTTGGCATACCACAGATTAATGGAAAATTTATTTTAATACACCACCAGCTTGTTCGAAAAGTTTAACAGTCACCCTTGCTTTAACCACAGGCTACGCCACCGCACCTTCGCGGGGATAACATGCCTAAGAATACAAACACTGACGTCACAAATTGAGCGAGTGGGTGAGTGAATTGTATTTTATGCCGCTCTTGGCGGTATTTCCCTCATATCACGACGGGTAAGCATAATGTTAGATGACAGTAGGTACGGCAAACACGCAGACGTGTAGTACGCTGAAGACCACAAGATCATACATCGAGATTCAAACCTACACTCACAGAATCCAGGGACTCTTAATGACGGAACTCGGAACTCAGGCAGCGAACTGAGCTTGAACTTTTTCGCAAAGTGAGTTTAGCCAGTGTACTTATTTAACGCCCAATAATTTAACACAAAGTTAAAACAAGTCATAGCATGTGTTTTGTTTTTCCTACGGAAATCACTCTATTGTGTGAACTAAAATCTTTTCACATTGTTTTTGACATAAAACACACAATGACTCTTACTCTATGAGTCGGAAGCCAAATGGCGGCGAGCTCCGTATATAATAGAGGAGTTGGATGGAGTAAAATAACTGATATCCATTTTTCATAAATAAGCCCGAAGTGGCTGTGCTATTAACTATCCAATCTGAAATGCCGATCACGGAAGTGACTGTCGACATCTGTCAACATTTCGACTTGAAAACAATTGGTTTAAAGTAATTAAGTTCAATGTTCAAGTTTGTAACTGTCTCAGTGGGTGACATGACAAAAAGAGCTAAACTGACGGCCAAAAGAAACTTTACCACTTTAAAATGAAATTTGAAAAAGTTAAAACACAAGTTCAAACTAAATCAAAGCAAAACACATCGTCCAAACACAACACTGCTCTTTGCTGAAAATGATACGTCCACGGCACGTTTTTTCTGTAATAAATGCGAAATAGTGAAAAAACACCTGCCGCTTGGGGAGCCGAACCTTCACGTGCAATAAGGCTATATAAATAATACGAACGTCATGTCAGACATTCACACTGATAAAAAAAACCACCACAGCAATGCCATGACTGACACCCGAACAACGGGAGCGGGCCCTGGGTATGTCCACATTGCTAGAACTTTTGTTGCTCCCGCGTTGCTATAATTAACCTGATGCAAGGTTACAGATAGACCGGCAGACATCAGACAGACCAAGGACAGGCAGACCTAGGGTAACTACGCCCAATGAAGGCCGGCACCTGCGTATTTTGAACCGATTCCTGACAATGACGTCATCAGCGACGGATATCTTAGGGCATATGGTTAGTCGACAGACGGTGGACAGTAGGACTAACAGAGAACAGTATTTGATCGAGCAACATCGTCGTCAGAGATTGAGAGGGGACTTGTCGTCGTTGGCAGCGACGTGAATGCCAGAGGGTCGTCTTCGCTGGTCTGTCTGTTAAGAGCTGTTGTAAGTGAGCGTGTTTACCGCCGAAGGGGAGTACGAACGGCGGCATGTTGCGTTCAGTAAGTCCTGCCGTATGGTGGGTGTGTGTTATGGTATGGGGAAGAATTTGTGGACAGGAGAGAACACCACTGGTCATCGTTAATGGAACTTTAAAAGCTCAGAGTTACATGGATGACATTCTACGTCCGATTGTCCTATCATTTCTACAACAGTGCAACCTGGTGCCCTTTAGCAGCAGGACAACGCCAGACCCCATACAGCCCGAATCGTACAGAACTTCCTTGCACCCAACAGCGCGGCCTGAACGCTCCCCAGACATGTCCCCCCTAGAACACCACTGGGAAGTCACAGATCGCCGTGTTCGACAGCGACCACATTCCCCAGCCAACCGACAAGAACTGATCGAGTTCCCCAAAGAAAAGTGGCGACGTATCCCACGTAGGAGAGTTTTTGCGTAACTTGTAACAGGGGAAGGTCATACATTTTGTTAATATGACGTGTCATTGAACTTGAGCGATGTGTGCCCTTTGTCCATTACGTTGAAATTTACACCTCAATTCGGGCATCTGTAATGCCAATATCGGATGCTGTATGACTGGCATATTACATGTTGATTTCGTTGAGATTGGATTGTTTCAATACATTTTACTACATGCATATATCTTTTGTGGTTTTTAAACTAGAGTTATTTAAAACTATGGTAAAGTTTCTTGTGGCCGTCAGTTAAAATCAGAAATGCTCAACTTACCCTTTATCGAGGTACTCTTCCGGAACCGTGCCGGACCGCGGTACGTTGGAGTAATTTAAGCGTGATGTTTGCAGAATTAATGCGGTGCGTTTGCGGAATTGAAAGCGGTACGTTTGCAGAATTAAAGCGGGATGTTTGTCTGGGGAATACCCACATCGTACATCTGTGGTATAGCCAAATGTTTCTGAAAAAAGTGGTAAAAACGTGTGAGCAGTTGTGTACCGTGTGGACATGATCAGTCTGATTATCACAACTAACCCATATTTTGCAGGGACAGCCGCAATTCTAGATTGTGTCTATTCACGTGATGGGTCAGCTTATTATTAAGTTTGTTTACCAGAATTCCCATTTTAATCTATTGTGAGACGGTACCATCCAAGTCTCGCGGAAAGGGTAATCGTCTCGTGAGACAACCATCCAGACTGAGTTTGGGATTATAGGAATACACGTAAAGGATGTCAGCCTAAACAAAATACGGTAAATACGTTAAACATCTGTATTGATAAAGTCCCAGCGTGCAAGTGATTCGATTTGGTGGTCGTGACCGGAATTTGCATCAATCATACAGCGCCAGAGAACACCGAGATGCAAGAATGTGAACTTGGCTCCCTATAGAACTCGTGCACAATACACGCGAGCGTGACTGTCAAACTACACGAACAAGCTGGTGGTGTATCAAAACAAATTCTCCATTAATCTGTGGTATGCCAAACAAAATGTTTTCACAATTAAATTCTCAGTACAAACAACGCAAACTTTATCTGTGATTGCCAGCTAGTCTATTAATTGGAGACTGAACACACTTGGTAGCGGAGGGCTAGCCTAGTGGTTAAAGGGTTCGCTCGTCACGCGGAGGACCCGGGTTCGAAGCCCATTTCTCGTGCCCCCGTCCTGATTTTGATGGAATATTGCTAATAACGGCGTAAAACCAGACTCACTCCACTCCCTGAACACCCTTAACTTTATACGTTCCTATGAACAAGTGGTCGAGTTTCGCTAAACCGCCGCTTTAAACAGCATTTCTGTTATATATACTACCAACAAAAAGGGAACTGATGAAATGCTAGTGAAGATGTGATGCCATTTAGGCGGTGAAGATTAATATCTTGTGTGTCAACCATGTTGGCCGAAACATGCACCACACTTTAATGTCATATGGTTGCCCTTGGTATTGCCCGCCATTCCGCCTGATGAGCTTCTCCAAGGTGGGCCACGATGGCGGGTATTGGGTCTCTGGTGTACACTCTCCGCGTCAGAAGATCTCACAGATGCTCTTTTGGGGGTATGTCAAGTGACTTAGCAGGTCACATTATTATATACATGAAATTACGAAACCTATTCAGAAGAAGTTGTATTATTAATCCATGTACTTAAGAGGGAATATATTACGAATTATAATAAGGATTGGTAATATTGTTGAGTAGGTATATAGTACTCTTAGGTGAGGGCAGAAGTGGGATTCGGAATAACACATATCATGGTGGGAGTAATAAGCTTGGCATCAGGACTGTCAGAAATAGGGTATTTCTAGCCAGGTACCATCTCGGAATCCACCTAATCGAGGGCCAAGTAAAGGATTGGGGTAGGAACGACCTGAGGGGCGGAATAGTATATTTCAAGGGGGAAGGTTACCGACCAATGGTAAGTCTTTATTTAGGTTGGTAATTATGGCGTAGGAACGGACCTCAAGTCTGTTTCGCACCCACTCTCTTCTTACCGTCACTAAACCTCGTACTAAGAAATAATCTCAAGGAACCATAATTTCAACTGAGACTGAAGCTTTGCGTCCGAAGTCTCTTAATTAAGTAACAAATAGAGTGGGTTGACAGCAACAGCATCTTGTGATTGCTGAGAGAACTACGGTAAAGGTCCAAGGGCCCTCGAATCCTGACACTGTACAGCTAGCGCACAATCATCCCAAATCGTCAGGACCGAAGAACGAGGGTATACCGTAGTTCAGGTGTATGTCAATCCAGGTGCCGGCTACGACTAAGTCGGAACCGAAACGACCTTCAAATTACCGTTAATGAACATCGTTCAAATACCTTCGCCACAATGTACGAATGCCTTCCAGTCTGAGATGATCGTAGACGATGTGAGCACATGTGGTCTGGCATTGTCCTTGGAGTTTATTTATGCCGATAATTCAAGCGAAACGACAGGACGCAAAATGTCTTCAAAATATCGCTGGCCAGTCAAATATCCATTCACAATAATGTTATTGTACGGAATTCTATATTGATAACAGGAGCAGATTTGAATCTATTGCGGAGCGCAATCAATGTAATGAGGTGATGCGGTGATCTTGTTTTGGTGTTGGTTTTGTTTGTCCTCTCAGGTCCAAGTCTCTTTGCAGCCCAGCCCGTTTGCCGGTACTAGTCGAAGAGTTACACTTTTTGATTTGCTTTGGGCAACTTGGGATATTGACCCCACTCCCAACCCCAACATGAATGAAAACGAATCTTGTTTTTGCGTTTATTGTCATGCTAATAAGTGGATTCAGATACTGACAATCAACAATATCTAAACTCGCCAAAACTCGTCATTTAAGAAACAAATGTTGATATTTGGTGGCTATATTGGATTTATGCAAATGACTGAGTATTCTACATGCATCCGTGGGTCTGTTTACCCCCAATGTTCAAATCACTCAAATATGTCATCAGAGACCAACAGTGTATTGATATTCTATGTCTAGCCATCAAACTCTTGGCGGCCATCTTGGAATTTTGGGCCACCCGGGGCCTAAAGAAGTGTAAACACACCTTTAGGAAACTTGACGGCCATCTTGAAATTGGTGGTCATCTTGTATTTGCACATTTCTCAATAGTCGAAAACGTTCAGCAGTTGTGAATATCTTTTTAGAAACATACTATGGTTATTTCTCAATACAACACATGCTTTTTTTCATCAAAACATTGAACAAATTCTGAAATATGGAAGATATATTGATAATTGGTGGCTATATTGAATTATGAAAATTAGACATATTTTCCAAACTGGGATTGCTTGGGACTTTTGTATGCTGTTTTCGGGACCTTGTAGAAATGCATAGTGGTGAAATAAATGCTGTTGCAATTTTCTCCAAGCGAAACCTTATTTTGCCTGGACTACATGGGATGCTGGTTAACAATAATAACAGAATCCCGACGGGGTAACATACTACAAGAGTATATATTGGTTTAAAGAGGATCGATGGACTACGTATGATTTAAATCCTGTCAATACGATATTTTATGCGTCTTGTCGAAGGATTCCCGTGGCAAAGGTATAATTGATTGATAGCGAATACTGATTCGAAGTCGGGTCGCTCAGGTACACTCGGCTTATTCCGCCACCTACTGGACAGAGTCGAGCCGAATGCGTGATAACTCTGTTGTTATAAATAGGATAATCAGTACAGTCTTATAACTGTAGCAATATCAAAACCGTATTTATTTCCGGACAAACGCAAAAGTTACACATCACACAAAAATGTAGAGTTTTCGAATGATCCGCAAGATGTTGAGAATCATTTTTGAACTTTTCATGGCCTTCGCTACCAGTGTTTTGATTGATTAACTATGAATGATTTAAACACTTGTCAACAGTAACTAATTAGAGATGGCTTATTGCCGTATTGTTTATTAATATAGAATGTTTATCTTGGTTTATACAGATACCTTAGGCTTTGGCATGTAGAGTATCGCATGACTTTGATAAAGTGTCAGTCTATCAATAATGAATATACGCGAATATGATTCGCCTCCAGATACGGACGTAATGATTCTTGTATGTTTGAAAACTGCCATTAACAGTGCATCCCATGTACACCGTTAACCGAATTTCGAATTATAGAAAACAGATTGATCAAAACTGTAAGAAAACAATGTATATTCAGTTGTACCCCTTCAGGCAGGTGGTTTCAATGACACTGCTTAACAAATATATATTTATCATTTGTCTTTGCTTGAGATCGACGAAATCTGGGAGAGTCATGCATTTTGTACACATTGCGAAACAATGATTTTAGAAAAGGTTCATCATCAATGGCTTCAATTTACTTTCTTTGAAATATTTGAAAAGGTAAAAAAAACATAACGGTTTTGTTATTGACTACTCGGCGAGTTTCGGTTTGATTTCGCTTTTGAGAAAGTAGCCGTGTAAATGTCGAATTGGATTTTGCACCAAACACCTACCCACACCGATTTAATACCACATCCACCACTATCCTGGGCCACACTAATAACATCTGAGACGGTCTACACTTTTCACCCACCTACCCACCTGTACAGAATCACCTACATGAACCCCGGGGGGTTCTGGGGTAGTGAAGACCCCAAGCAACCTATGCATACGAGACGCAGCTAAATGGATCGTGTGGCCACGCTCGACGACTTGGTTGATTGCGTGTCAGCCTGTCCGACGCGTGGGACGGCATAAAGTCATCACGATTAATTACAGGCCGCCGTCAGATAGCTGGAACATTACTGAGTGCGCCATTGAACAACAATCAAACAAACGCGATTGGATATCTATACAATAGTATTCTTCATACGTGTGTGTGTATACTCAATCAAAGGTATTGTGATCATAAAATTATTGATCACTACAAATTAAAGTAAAGCGTTTATACGTTATTAGTTATTGAGGTTCAAATGAAAGACCCACCTCAAAGTTTCATTCCCTTACAAACTGATGTCCATCTCACACCTTTAAGGCAAATACCCAGACATTACGCCTGAACCTGTTTAAAGATCACCACAATTGCTAAGCATAATTTGAATGGTACGTTTTGAATTTATGTTGTATTTCTAAGTCTTTAGAAAATCTATCAGATTAATATTTTGTCCAATTAAACGCCAATATTTTGTTGCTCAGAAAAGAGACCTGCCCTGGAGACCACCTCCGTGTGTGTAGTGGATAGACCGTCTGCCCGGAGACCACTCCCGTGTGTGTAGTGGATAGACCGCCTGCCCTGGGGACCACCTCCGTGGTGTAGTGGATAGACCGTCTGCCCGGAGACCACCCCCGTGTGTGTAGTGGATAGACCGTCTGCCCTGGAGACCACCTCCGTGTGTGTAGTGGATAGACCGCCTGCCCTGGGGACCACCTCCGTGGTGTAGTGGATAGACCGTCTGCCCGGAGACCACCCCCGTGTGTGTAGTGGATAGACCGTCTGCCCGGAGACCTCCCTGTGTGTGTAGTGGATAGACCGTCAGCCCTGGAGACCACCTCCGTGGTGTAGTGGATAGACCGTCTGCCCGGAGACCTCCCCGTGTGTGTAGTGGATAGACCGTCTGCCCGGAAACCTCCCCGTGTGTGTAGTGGATAGACCGTCTGCCCTGGAGACCACCTCCGTGGTGTAGTGGATAGACCGTCTGCCCAGGGACCTCCCCGTGTGTGTAGTGGATAGACCGTCTTCCCTGGAGACCACCTCCGTGGTGTAGTGGATAGACCGTCTGTCCGGAGACCACCTCCGTGGTATAGTGGAAAGACCGTCTGCCCGGAGACCACCCCCGTGTGTGTAGTGGATAGACCGTCTGTCCGGAGACCACCTCCGTGGTATAGTGGATAGACCGTCTGCCTGGAGACCACCCCCGTGGTGTAGTGGATATACCGTCTGCCCGGAGACCACCCCCGTAGTGTAGTGGATAGACCGTCTGTCCGGAGACCACCTCCGTGGTATAGTGGATAGACCGTCTGCCCGGAGACCACCCCCGTAGTGTAGTGGATAGACCGTCTGTCCGGAGACCACCTCTTTGTGTGTAGTGGTCAGACCGTCTGCCAGGAGACCACCCCCGTGGTGCAGTGGATAGACCGTCTGCCCGGAGACCACCCCCGTGTGTGTAGTGGATAGAGCGTCTGCCAGGAGACCACCCCCTGGTTGAAGTGGATAGGGTATTTTTGAGTATGTCCAACTCGTGCAGCAATGCGGGCCACAACACGTCGCCGCACCGATGACGTCAGACGCCTGATGACGTTAGCGGGAATCCGTTTCCATGTATCCATAAAAACATCGCTCCAGGTCCTGACGGTTGACTGGTGGTACTGGTCGCCTTATGACTTTCCTGTTAAGATGATCCCCACAAATGACCATGTCAGGAGAACACGCAGGCCATGGCTAAACAGTAACGCTCATGTTGTGGCGGAAGTCCTGTGTCAGCCCTGAAGTATGGGGTCTAGCGTCATCATGCTGGAAGACTATACCGCGCGGCTGTTGTTGCATAAATGGCAGCACATGATACTGTGCAGTAATGCGTGTTCAAGTGTCTACAGACACCACCGCCTAAAAATGGCTGAGCATCCTGGACACAGTTCGGCGCTAGGCTTTCACCTTGAGGCATGTACACAAGCTGCCGATCATCAACTCGAAACAGGCAAAACCTGCTCTCTTCAGTCAACATGACTCGTAACCAATCTTGATCCTGCCATCACTGAACCCGCCTGGCCCTTATCAATCTGTTTTGGCGGTGTTGTGGCGTCAAAGTAATTCCACGGTAGGATCTACGTGCTCGGGTACCAAACGCCGTGACTCTGTCAACTGACACGATGTCTGAGACCTGTCGATGCCGTTGTTGTCGCGGGAATGAAGCGGTTTCGGAGATGAAGTCCACAGATGTAACGGTCTTCAATGGGCGTGGTCTTCCATTCTCGGGCCTGTCTCACCCGTCTGCCGTAAACGTCGCATCAACCTGCTAAAATGCATATTAGTGCAGCGAAATATGCAGCGAAATATGGGCCTGCGTGGTTACCTCCCTCCTGGGCCCTCTCCCTCTTCATATCTCGTCTTTTCCGTGACTTGTCTCTAATACTTTAACTTCACACACACCTAACATACATGTGGCAGGTTGAGACGATGCGAGCAGTATCATGATGAGTGAATGATGGAACGCCATTCTTGAATATATTAACATTTACAGATCACTCAATAAAAAATTGTTGATTAACGAATCCTATGTATGTTCCTTTGTATATTTCTCCAAGCCGCTTAGGGGCGGCGAGGTAGCCTCGTGGTTAAAGCGTTCACTTGGCCCGAGTTTCATTTCCCACATAGATAGAATGCCAATATGAGATGTCCCCCGTCTTGATATTGCTGGAATATTGCTACAAGCGGCGTTAAACCATACCCAGTCACTTCCAAGTCCCTCAACTTGTGGATTCGCCTGTAAAATCAGCATAGATAAGGCTTTTGCTTAACAGCATAAGGGAGGTCACTCTTATTACATGTAGAAATATCTATATGAATGTGTAGCGACAGAGGTGTGGGTTCGAGACTTACAAAGGACATTCCCCCACCCCCCCCCCCCCCCCATGTTCGCGATAAGATGAATTTGAACTTTGTTTTGTTTTATTCATTGTGAAAATGTAATGTAAAGTAATAATTATGTGAAAGGTATAACAATTTATAAAATACTGAAAACAAGTTACACATTTCGCATGGGAAAACTGGAAGGGATTTCGAGTGAAAGAGGAGCAGTGAACACCAATAATATGTTGCAAACAGCGAAACCCCGTTAATCCAGATACTTTCATCCTTTGTGAAATTGTCCGAATTATATAATTTTGTGGGTTAACGTATCCTACTTATGTTTCTTTGTATTGATGTCGACGTTTGTAACGGTACTCGCCCGGATAACAGGGTTGCAGGATTAACGGGGTTCGGACTAAGGGTTGCTGTATTAAGACTTCAAAATTTTGATCAGAAAAAAAGAGGCTGGTTATCCATTTTAAGAATATGTCCGATAATTTACATATTATTCAAATTGCAGATGGACATTTCTAACGGACAAAAGGGGACCTATGTAAAGTAGTGTGGCCATCCCCGCGATTTCAGGCAAAATACTAACTTAGTAGGTATTGATTGGTCACGTGACCCTCAAAAACCCATGACACGTAGCCAAATGTCCCAAACATAGCTTTGAAAACATAAACTGACACCTTTAAAGAGGGGCGGTCGGGTAGCCTAGTGGTTAAAGCGATCGCTCGTCACGCCGAAGACCCGGGTTAAATTCCCGACATGGGTACAATGTATGAAGCCCATTCCTGGAGTCCCCCGCCGTGATATTGCTGGAATATTGCTAAAAGCCGCGTAAAGCCATACTCACTCACTCACTCACTCACCTTAAGAAATTGCCCCCCCCCCCCCTCCAAAAAATAATAATAATAAAAAAAATATATAAATAAAATAAATAATAATAATAATATAAAAAAATAGGTTCAGCGTTATTTATGATTAAAAAGACACGAATTGAAATGTAGAAGTCTATTTATCTGCGAGCCATTCACAAAATTTCCATTTGCAAACAATGCCTTGCACAATATACGCAATAATGAAAATCTTATTCGATGTCGACAGAAATTGGTAGACACTATCCGTGAGAACAATTATATACTTAACAACAAATGTTCCTGTGACATTGAATACGATTTAATGCAAAGTTATGATTTTTACCAAATCTGAAACAATTTCGGTTTGCAACAGATAAATGACTCCTAGTAAGTGTTCAAATGGTTTAATTTACCATACTGACTTGAGAAAATGCGTGATTTCTTAAAAACCCCATGAACATGCCAAAATGTCAATTTACAAATCAATAGCGTGTGTGTCAACCTCTGGTTGCGATGCAAGCAACACATCTTCGTCTCATGGAATGGACCAGGCGTCGCACAAAGTCTTGTGGGATATCTGTCCATTTCTGCTGGAGCATGTTTCGAAGTTCCTGGAGTGTCTGTGGAACACGTGGTTGACGTCGAAGGCGCCGATCCATCTCATCCCACATGTGCTCGATTGGTGAGAGATCAGGGGAGCGAGCCGGCCAGGGTATGACATTCACGTTGTTTTGTTGAGGAGAACCCTGAACAAAAGTCGAGCAATATAAGGCCGGGCGTTGTCATGTTGAAATGTAATGCCTGGGTCATGACGACGCAAAAACGGTAGAACAACAGGGCCGATGATCTCGTCGCGGTAGCGCTGTCCATTGAGATTTCCCTCTACCACTATCAAACGGGTCCTCTGTCTTGCTGTAATCCCACCCCATACCATACCGCTGCCGCCCCCGAACCGATCTTCTTCCATGACACAATGATTGACGTAACGTTCACCTCCACCTCGGTGCACTCGTATCCGTACATCGATGTGGCTGAGGTGAAAACGAGACTCGTCAGTGAATAGAACTTGTCCCCACTGCATGGCCGTCCAGCGTAGACGCTGTCTGCACCACTGTAGACGTGTTTGACGGTGGTTTCCTGTCAAACTGGGACGTCTGGCGGGTCTTCTGGCGACAATCCCTGCACATCTGAGGCGACGACGTACGGTTTGTGAAGATATTCGTCGAAGGCCAGGGATGCTTCTTGCAGTCACTGTTGCTGGCTGGAATCGATTTCGTAGGTGTGTTGTTCGAATCCAGTTGTCTTGTCGATTATTGGTTACGCGTGGCCTGCCACTCCGAGGATGGTCTCTGACTGCATTCGTCTGTTGCCAACGTTGCCATAAACACCAAATGGTGTTTCTGTGGACGTTAAATTGTCTTGCTAAATCACGTTGACTCGATCTTGCTTCAAGCATACCAATGGCTCGCAGACGCTCAATATTGGTTTCACAGGAACTTTTGTTGTTTAGTATAAAACCATGCCAGATTTCCACGATCTCCCTGATCCAGCACGGTTATTTCGTTAACAAATGCTGTATATTGGATAAAATAAACCGACGTCCAAAAGAAACTTTACCAAACGAAAATATAAATTTCAGACAAAGTATAAATGAAGTCTAAAACACATAACCTAAATACAACAGTAGTGTATGCAGAAAATGTTAATCGTCTGTTACATGTTTGCGAGATAACACGCGAAAAAGTGAAAAACACGTGCACCACAGACAACTGCAAATGCACGTGCGGGTAAGGGTATAAAACGATTGCAACGGCACGTCAGACATCCACACTGTTTAAAAAACACAAAAGAAATGCCACGACTCACAGTCGAACAACGTGAACGAGCCTTGGATATGGTACAGATGGGAGCCACCCACGCCCATATTGCACGAACCTTCGGTTGCTCCCGTGTTGCCGTTACCAGCTTGATGCAACGTTACAGACAGACAGGGCGGACCGCTGACAGGCCAAGATCAGGCAGACCCAGGGTGACCACGCCCCATGATGACCGGTACTTGCGTACCTTGCACCTCCGAAATCGCTTCCTGACAGTGACGTCATCGGCGACAAATGCCTTAGGTCACAGGGTTAGTCGACGGACAGTGTCCAGGAGACTCAGGGCTCATGGAATCAGGGCTTTTAGACCGTACAGAGGACAGCTATTGACATCGCAACATCGTCGCCTGCGATTGAGATGGGCCCGGACTGAACGACGTTGGCAACGACGTGACTGGCAAAGGGTTGTCTTCACTGACGAAAGTCGATTCTGTATGTTTAAGGCTGATGGAAGACAACGTGTTTACCACCGAAGGGGTGAACGAACGGCGGCGTGTTGCGTGCAGGAGGTCGTACCATATGGTGGAGGGAGTGTCATTGTGTGGGGAGGGATCTGTGGGCAGGAGAGGACACCGCCGGTCATCGTTGACCGAAACTTGACAGCTCAGCGTTACATGGATAACATTCTTCGTCCAGTTGTCCTACCATTTCTCCAACAGCAGCCACGTGGTGTCGTTGATCAGCATGGCAGCGCTAGAGCCCATATAGCCAGAATTGTCACTAACTTCCTCGCCGCCAACAACGTCAACGTCCTGCCGTGGCCTGCACGCTCACCCGACATGACCCCCATAGAACACCTCTGGGACTTGATGGATCGTCGTGTTCGACAACGACCACACTCTCCAGCCAACCGGCAAGAACTGATCTTGGCCCTCCAAGAAGAATGGCGTCAAATCCCACGTGACCTCATCAGACGACTGACCTTTTTCTGTGCATCGAAGAGTTTTTGCGTGTATTGAGGCATTTGGTGGTCACACACGCTACTAATGACTTGTTATTGAACGTGAGCGATTGTTTATGTACTCTGCCTATTGTCCATTATTCTGAAAGCTCGAGTTTTGTACCACACCCAACTTTGGGGGGCTCTGACGTCATTCTCGGTCGCGGTATGATTGTCATTTTCAGTGTTGATTATGTTGATAATATTATATTGATCTTCTCAATACACTTTACTTCATGCATGTATGTTTTGTTGTTTCTAACCAAGTGTGATTTTAAACTCTGGTAAAGTTTCTTTTGGACGTCAGTTTAGTCAACCAAGGGATAGACATATTTGATATTATTTACGCAGTTTGAATGTACACTGTAGCATTTACCACCCGGATACCTTGCTGTTGATAGCGAACTGGGCCCCTTTCCTCAAAGCTATCTTAGCGCTACGATGATCGTAAACATATGTTAGAGTATGGAACTTACGATCACCTTAGTGCTAAGATCGCTTTGTGGAACGGGGCTCAGGTCGTCAGCAACCCATGCTTGTCGTAAGAGGCCACTAACGGGACCGGGTCGCAGGCTCGCTGACTTGGTTGATGCTTGTCATCGTATCCCAATTGCGTGGATCTATGCTCATGATGCCAATCACTGGATAAGTCCAGACTCAATTATTTACAGACCGCCGTCATATAGCTGGAATATGGCTGAGTGCGGCGATAAGCAACAAACAAACGTACATAAGGCAACCCTTTTCACTGACAGGGAACTCACAGGTGCGATAGGTCATGCTGATTGTGAGTACAGCAGATCAATGTGACAACGGACACGGATATAGTGTACTATTGCGGTTATAATATAGTGGTTTTACTGAGTAAAAAAAATTAAACGCTAGGTGTTACCTTCCCTATGACCGGATTGTCCGGTATTTAATTAAGCATACTTCCATATCAGGTGGCTCGCAAAGTATAAAGTTTTAATTTTAGTCATGGCAAAACATGGTTATAATACACACGGATATAGCGTTACGGTACTATAAGGCGGTTATAATCAACACGGATATACTAAAAGTAGTATACTATGGCGGTTAAAATCAACACGGATATAGCGTGTTTTGGCGGTTATAATAAACGTTGATATAGACTAAGTGCAATGTGGCGGTTATAATGGCCACAGATATAGCGTACTAAGGCGGTTATTATAAACACGGATATAGTGCAATATGGCGGTAATAATGGCCACGGATATAGTGCAATATGGCGGTTATAATGGCCACGGATATAGCGTACTAAGGCAGTTATTATAAACACGGATATAGTGCAATATGGCGGTTATAATGGCCACGGATAAAGTGCAATATGGCGGTTATAATGGCCACGGATATAGCGTACTAAGGCGGTTATTATAAACACGGATATAGTGCAATTTGGCGGTTATAATGGCCACGAATATAGTGCAATTTGGCGGTTATAATGGCCACGGATATAGTGCAATATGGCGGTTATAATGGCCACGGATATAGTGCAATATGGCGGTTATAATGGCAACGGATATAGCTTACAATGGCGGTTATAATGACCACGAATATAGCGTACAATGGCGGTTATAATGGCCACGGATATAGCGTACAATGGCGGTTATAATGGCCACGGATATAGCGTACAATGGCGGTTATAATGGCCACGGATATAGTGCAATATGGCGGTTATAATGGCCACGGATATAGCGTACAATGGCGGTTATAATGGCCACGGATATAGCGTACAATGGCGGTTATAATGACCACGAATATAGCGTACAATGGCTGTTATGATGGTCACGGATATAGCGTACAATGGCGGTTATAATAAACGCGGATATAGTGCAATAAGGCGGTTATATGAGAGATTTGGAGACGCCTTCAGGCTGCAAGGCAACCACATACACTCCGGAATCTTGAAGCCTTTTTGGTGCGGGAATGGAACGGGATTCCTCAAGCCTTCTTCCAAAACTTGTCGACTCAATGAGGCGGCGATGTGCAGCCTGTTGCGCAGCTAACTGACGCCACACACACTGTTCATGGACTTGTCACTTTTGTGTCTGGGGGAGTACCCTGTTTTCGGGGGAGTTTTCATTAAACACGGATGGTTGTCGACCAAAACGCCACCGCCTATTTGTTATCAAATGTTTTCTCTGTTATCATTTCTTAATATTATCTACATATCTTTATGCTCTTAACGTTAACCGCATTTTATGTACGACTTGCGTTTCTTTTGCGGTTGTGTATATTTGGAGTATATGCTGTACATCAAATGTTCCGCCTTTTGTAATGGAATGATCTTGGTGTAGGCAAATTGACCGTATTTCCATATTTCAAATATTGGCGAATAAGATTATCGGTTAAGTAAACTATTAAAAAGAAATAACTACATGTCCATACGTAAACTTTATGTCAGTATGTGACATTAAGTGTCGGACACAGCTGCAGTTGGTCATGTAGTTTCTTGCATAGTGTTAACATCGCAGAGAGACGCCGCTTTCTCATGAGTCAGGTTGAGGCGAAAGGGAAGCCCAAAGTGATGAAGGGATTGGAGACGAGCACGTGTTTGGAGCTGAGAAACCATGCATCGTAATCAGTGTGAATCTAGGATTCGAACTACAGGAATCAGGCATGCCTAAGCGACGTAACTTTCCTTTTTCGTATGAGGAGACGTTATTGACCGGGTGGTCAGGTTGATGGCGTGTCATTGTACCCCGACGGCATGGATCGTAGCTCATTATTTTAATTAATGGATTGTCTGATCCCGACTCGATTATTTACAGGCCGCCGTCATAAAGCTGGAATATTGAACATTGCTGCTTTAGACAAACAAACAAGCATTCCAAAGCGAATTGCGGCGACACAATATCAAAACGTATACCTTTAGGTAGTGGATTGTCACCAGCATGCCAGATGTGTCGAGAGTTGAACGCCGATGAATCTTTATTTTAGTGAGTAGGTTATCACGCCGCTTTCAACAGGAGAGGGACACCATGGGCTACCTATACATTGTACCCATTATGAAAATCGAACCCGGGCATGACGAGCCAGCGCTTAAACAACTAAGCCCCCCACCGCTCTGAAAGTGTTTGAATGGTGAGTTAGTGAGTTTGGTTGAAGCCGCTTTGAACAGTTTTTCAGCTATACATTATTTTAGCTTAATGTGAAAGGAAAGCCCGAACTGACGCAGGTCTTCGACGTTGAAAGTCCGTGAAGCAGTTACGCTTGTAATAATCCACATTGACACGAGGAGCTATTTGAACAAAGACACACCAGCTGGTACGTTTATATAGGATTTCAACATCATTGACTAGTTGCCGTCCAGATGTCACATTGTAAGTGGGTCCCGGGAGACCTTTAGTCAATATCAGTCAATAACATGACATTTGGTTGTTCTGTTATTATATGGGATGACAGACGCCGAGATTCCAATAAGTGGTATGTTTGTCGTTGACTGCAATAACATGCAAAAAATTAATGATTTAATGACTAACGGCTGTTGCACTTCTCAAGGACATGCAACAGAAATGCAGTTTGTCTTATTCTGTGTGCTCTTGATAGCCGCGTACTAGCGGTTGATATCATGAGTAACTCCGTTTGGTCACCATGGCAAACAGATTACACATTGTAACCACCCGATCCTCGTTTTAGTCGGATCTTACGAGAAGCATAGGATGGCCGAATCCTTTTTGGCCCGGAAGTCTCCGGTGGTTTCTAATCCAACAGCAACCCCTTGGGGAGTCCGTGTTGGAATATTTCCACAGCAAGCCCCTTGGTGATTCCGTGTTGGAATATTTCCACAGCAAGCCCCGTGGTGATTCCGTGTTGGAATATTTCCACAGCAAGCCCCGTGGTGATTCCGTGTTGGAATATTTCCACAGCAAGCCCCGTGGTGATTCCGTGTTGGAATATTTCCACAGCAAGTCCCGTGGTGATTCCGTGTTGGAATATTTCCACAGCAAGCCACGCATGTTGTAAGAGGCGACAACATGGATCTGGTGGTCAAACTCAGCGGCTGGGTTGATTGCGTGTCATCGTACCCCGACGGCGTGGGTAGTTGCTCATAAAACACATGACTGGTTTCTCTGATCCAGACTCCAGGCACAACACCTGGCTGTCGAGCAGGGATATGAGCTTCAGACGATTTCCAACCGAAAGTTTGCAGCAGGTTGAATCGCCGTTTGAGCTCGCTTTCAGAGCGCCTTGGTTTTGGATCTTGTCGCTGACGCCCTGAACGAGGTCGATCGTCAAATGTTGGGTTTGTTGTACCTGTTCCAAAGTCTGCAAATCACAGACTGTGAAACATTGAACACATTGGCCATTGACTTCTGCCAGTTTCCAGCATGTCAATAGCCAGTTGACGCTCAACGCGTTGCAAACGCAGCATCGCTAGTTCATACACAAACAATGAATGAAATCAAGTAAATCACATCTATATGACAAGCAGAATCAGTAAGACTGACAGAAACAATGGTCCACAGATATTAATCGACCTTCCTTGAAAGTGTCAATATCAGGAATGACACAAAACGCACGTGAGTGGCGATACTGCATGCGGCACGTGCAAACTATCGGATGTGTTTTGGTGTTATGTTTGGCAAAGGATGTTTGTCGTCAACATGTACCTTTGTTCCAATACTTGGTATTAACAAATATAGTTCATGATCCCCTACTTTTTTCAAAGAGTATATCTAAAACGATATAGCATGACCACCATTGTTTCGATACCCTCTGATGTTTATTACATAATAAAAAGAACCAAGTCAATATCTCAAATCTGCTCGCCCGAAAATATCCGCGGGTTCAGGGTCATATCCGAATAATTCAAAATCCAATTTGAACATCCTTTGAATTCCCTCAAGGACGTCAATGTGTACATCTTTATAAGCCTGCAGCTTCATCGACGTCCTTTGCATCGCCATCACATTCGACGTTCTATTTGCCGCCTTAAAAACTCGCCACACATACTCAAAAAATACGTCTCCCCTCTTTAAAGTCTCACCTGTTAAAGTCAATTCGGCAGTGGCTGGTATATACCCATTGATTTTAAACGCCTTCCATAGTCTTCCTGCTAAATCGCTATATGATACGCAGGATGACAGATAGCGTTGCATCTTGTAGTTGAACTGTATTAACATTGCTATTTCTTCCCTTATTCGTGATTCATGATTGTGTACATCCGAGACCCAAGATATTCCCAGTTTTCCGAGGATATATCGACTGTCAGCACCCATTGTCTCCAGCTTGCCTATAAAATGTGGCTTCAATTGACACGGGTTGCATCCGTAATGAAGTGGTCGGTAATGATCATCCAATTTCGCAGCGTTTTCGGTTCCATAATTTGCAATATACCCTAGAAATTCCGGAAACGAAATAGGATCGCACAACTTCCTCGCTGTACCATCTTTTCTCAACCTTTTTATTTCAGAACCGTATGTCCTCCAAAAAAAGTTATCTGGAAGTATAAACTTATCAATAAATACTGACCAAAGCCGAGAATACGGTTCACGAGCAAACATAAAACGGAAAGTGTTCATTATGGCACTTTCTGTCGCTGAATTCAGTGTAATCTCCTTGATGTATTTGTATTTCAGCAAATGAGTGTCATATTTGCTTATTTCAAAGGGACTTTTGACATGTCCTGTAGCAGTGTCGTTGTAGAGATATCTGAAGATTCTGACCCAGTACGTTGAGGCTACCTTATGTGTGATGCAGTAGGAGATATTGTCATACTGAATTATTCGGTCTACAGAACCAATGACGTCATCAGAACATGCGCTCTCAATTTGATGCCGTCGCAAGTCCTGCAGATGTTGCGCGTCCCGTTCCATATCATGTTCAATTTGTCGAGTTGCCGTCGTGGGTGTGACAGTAGGTTCGGGTGTCGTCGTGTGATTTTGCCACACGTGAAGTGGCTTTTTCATCAGGATGTTTTTCTGAAATGAGAGATCGTGGTTTGAAGACATCTTCAACGTACTAAATATATAATTATTTTTATGATATAATGATTTTTTAAAATCTTTTGTGACTGAGTGAGTGAATGTTATTTAACGACCAAGTCAGCAACATCGTGGCCTGTAACATATTCAAATCTGGACCAGGGAAACCATCGACTGAAGCACGAACAACGATTCACACCTTCGGTGTACCATGAGTTAGTGAGTTAGTGACCCGTGAAGATCCCGGGCTGAGATAGGTCTTCAGCAACCCATGCTTGCCGTAAGAGGCGACTAACGGGATCAGGTGCTCAGACTCGCCAATTGCGTGGATCGATGTTCATGATGTAAGTCACTGGATTGTCTGGTTCAGACTCGATTATTTACAGACCGCCGTCATATAGCTGGAATATTGCTGAGTGCGGCGTAAAACAACAAACCAAAACCAAAAAAAAGTGAGCTAGGTGTAACACCGCTTTGAACAGAATTGCAGATGAGTTATATAACGGTGTGTCAGCTTAATGTGGGGGGAAAGCCCGAAGTGATTCATGATCAGGTCTCAGACGTTTACCACTTTGGTGAAAACCGCGAGCGAACTGGTATTCGAACCAACGATCATGGGTTTCTGGCGTGCCCAAGGGACGTAACTCTGCACAGCAAATTGCGGCGCCTTAGACAACTAGGCCTCCCGTGCCCACCGGTGTAAAATGACACACACTCAAGCAAGCCCGGACACCCAATCCCCAAGTCAGACACCTCTGACGTCAGGCATGAGGAACTGTGGATCTATTCTCACCCGGAATTCCAATATCTTTAGACGTTTTCATATGACGTGATGATGATGTTTAACACACTTTCATGTAAGTACAAATCATTGCACGATGGAAACTGTACAATGATTCATATTTGTTCTTGATTGTTTATGTTGTGTCTGCTGTCCGTCCAATTTGATTTCGAACGTTTTTCCAAATGAATTACATTGTATCAGACATATTTTCACTTTTATGTTCAAGTTATAAGAAAATGAAATTAGAATATAATTATTTATGAAATCTTTAATATCCTCCACCACTTGTGCGCCGTAATCTGAAAAGGCTTAGATCACATTTTTAGTGTGTTTGTTATGTCTACGAGTTGAATATGGACGGGAAACAGCTGCCACTACAAACACGTAAACGTCGTGTGTTTTTTCAAATATGGTCTTTCGACACTTTCTAACCATTGATTTTCCGTCCAAATAACGTCGTTTTTTGACATTGGAATTTACTGCCAGAGAACCTTGTAATCAAGTTCCTCCCTTTCTTGGTTGACATTGTCAATCAAGAAACAGCGGTAGCGGTATTTTTATTTCTCAGCTTCCATTGGTCAGCTCTCGTGTGACAGATTACAGGCTGGAGTCGCTCGTGGTTGTTACAGGAACTGCTGAATTCTACCGTTCTGCACATGCAGTTTGTTTAATACCTTGCCCTAATTTGCCGTTCTGTGCGTGCGCGATTTCGCGGATTGTTTCCAGCAGGTACTTGATGTGACACGTTGCTTGCAGCTGTCACGCGCTTTACTCATTAAATAACGTGTTGGTAACGTTGAGACTTTCAGTCAAAATAATTAGGAAAGGGCAAAGCTAAGCAACGGCTAAAGTATAGACACTGATATTACTTTCGCAGTCGAATATAACCAACAAATAGGCAAACCAATATGAAACTGAAACTGAATAATTTGCCGGTGTCACGAAATATATTCGCCCCCAGAATAAAATCTCCCCCCGGCGAATATATACCGGTACAGTTCCGCCCCTCTCGAAATAAACTCTCCCCCAACCTACGAAATAAAATCCCCCCCCCCCCCCAAGAATATTTCCTCCCTCGGTCGTTTTATAAATACTTGCCATGCAGTTCAATAGTTTGTGTGTTAATTTGTTTATGTATTTTTTTATTCATTTTTTCCTCGCCTTTATTTTTTCTGGGTTATAAATTTATCTAAATATACATTATTAGATTTAGTTACTTGTGTGTGGGGGGGTGGGGGGTGGGGTTGGGGGTGGGGGTATTTGTTGATTTTTAATTTTTATTGATTTTCGGGTGTGGAAGGGGGGTGGGGTGGGGTGGGGGTCCCACCTTTCCTTTCGTTTTTCATAATAATATATTTTTAAGTTGTATATAACGTATGAATCCCTTCTCAGATCACTTTATCTCATTTCTATATGACGTACTATTTTACTTCTCTGTGTTGTTCTTGTTTTCTCTTCAGTATGACGTTATACTGTAGTATCATTTTTACTATTTTGATATTTTGCAATATGTTGTGGTCATCAGTTATGCAAATCAGATTCGGTGATTCTTTTTAACAAGATGTTCTTCATTAATATTCACCGCCAGCCCCATTGTAACAATTACATGTACACTTTGCTTTGACGATGCCTGTTCAATACAGATATGTTTTTGAATTTGAATTTTTGAAGATGATACACATTTCTCTATATTTTGGGTTACTTTGCTTATAAAGATTATACATATAAACTTACGCAGTCTTAGTAGATTTTAAAGTAGATTTAATCAGTGCTGAATAAGATAGTTATGATGTTGTATGTTTAACAGAAACCTGGTTGCACCATGATATTCTAGCCACTGGTATTACACTGATACCATTTTCAAATCGTAGCCTGTATTAAGGAATATATTTTAGATCTTAAATCAGAGTATAACGCGTACGGCGTGGATAGGTTGACAGATTTTACGTAGTTAGTGTTAAAACCGAATGTTTGCGAGGATTAATAAGATTTCTGAATTCAGTTACAACAGTAGTTCCGGTGTCACGAAATATATTCGCCCCCAGAATACCCCCCACACCCCCCTCACTATGGAATCTTGGAAGGGACATTGTCGCGTTGTCGTATTGACGCATTGACGCCCTTACAAAAACAAGCAAAACGTGTTGAAATTAACCAAAGCGCGACAATTCGACAACGCGATATTTTGGCCATTTGTCGCATTGTCGCGTTGTCGCATTGTCGCTCTTTGAATAATCTTTTTCTATATTTTACAAAAGGGCGACAATGCCGTAACGCGACATTTTTCAATGTCAAAATATGTCTCGTTGTCGCATTGTCGCCCCATCACAAATATGTATAAAAGGCGTAAAGTTCAGTTAATGTTACAGTTAGGAAGCGGTAACCAAGTTATATCTGTCGTAGAAGTTCAACTTGATACATGTACGTCTTGAATTGAAAACACAAGTCCGTCCGCGAGTCCATAACGTTTTATGGTGAGCTCTTCTCTATAAGTGCTTAGTGTTCAACTCCCAGTTTCAAACACGTTGTACCTCATCAACAATCCACATTCCTCTAGTGCAGTGATAGTCCGGAAGATTATTACTCTTGACCGTATCAGACAACTGACGAGTGCACGCCTGACCTGTGACCTCATTACACCCCCCATGAGGTGTTTGCAGAAGGGAGAGGGGCAGGAAATGTGTGCTCCAGCCCAGCGCGGAGCTCGCGACACACTGTATACTGCATGTTGTATACAGTATATTGCAGTTGATATACTGTATACTGCATGTGATACTGATTTGCGGAAAAGCTGCAACTTTCAAGATTCAAGATTAAATTTGCATTTATTTCATATACAACAGACCGCCGTCATATATCACTGGAATGCTGCTGAGAGCGGCGTTAAAACAACTTGTTTTCATAATGGAGTGCTGCAGTCATTTTAAATGGAACCGTATACATGTGTTGTACCAACTCAATCACTCTGTTTCGAATATTCAGCAGCAAAAATATATTATAACCAGCTGTGAGGAGAGATATAAGATTTTTATAAGCAGTCAAATATGGATGATAAAGGACCCCTCACTGATTAGGTTCTTGTTTACTTAAGAGCAGAGTTGGCCATGTTAGATGATATAACGGTGTCCTCCCAGATCGCCTAATTTCTCCCCACAAGGTACCAAAATACAATTACGTGATGTGGGTATGCCATGCCTGGATGAGATTTATAATTAGGTAATGTGGGTAGTTGGAACAGTCCACTTTACTGAATGAAGGGATGACAAGACAGCCAGAGATACATAGTTTTACATATTTTAATCAACAATATATTATAACAAGTAGCCTCTATCAAAAACTATGGGTCTCTGTGTCTCTTGTTGAATTAGCATTAGATAAGGTTGAGAAATAATTTGGAAAGTGTGTCGCCATCACAAATCGTCAATCACCCACTGACTCATAGCCCCGACAGCTGAGTGTCCTGCTATTTTTTACAAATTAAACTACCAGCGGCGGTATTTATTTAAACATATTTTATTTCGGAAAACCAAATCGATTAGGCACAAGTGACACACTTACGAGGCCTTCTCCTATTACATTGTAGCTCCAGTGTCTGCTTCAACCAACTCACTAACCGTGTTATTGATGATGAGGAAGAAACCTAAACTGATTGTATGTATGTGAAGAAAACCTTGAGCCAATATTCATTTTTGAAAGTTCAGAATAATCAATTATCCTTAAAAAGAATGCCGTGCTTGTTGACTTTATAATGTTTCGACAGACATTTTGCCAGTTATCTTGCTTTTTTAAGAATCAAATTATGTTTTAAATGATACCAGTTCATTTAGAATACCATATTCTAATTAGTTGAAAGCAAAATATTAGTGATTTGCTCCAAAAGTGGTATCATATTCCATACTGTTAGCAAGGAAGCGATATTTTCATGTTTTGGCGGCCATCTTGTCGGCCATCTTGAATATTTCAAAATGCCCAAAGATGACAGAGTGTCATCAGTCAGTTTCATAATCTAGAGTACATCATTAAACAAATCCAGCAATAAAAAAAACTTTATCCCCTAATTCTGGGTTGGGGGAAAATATTGGAGGACAAAATCCAAGAATTGGGGGATAAAGTTTTTTTTATTGCTGGAATTGTTTAAGTACAAATTCTAGGTTATGAAATTGACTGATGAGTGTCCAATATTTTCCCCCAACCCAGAATTAGGGGATAAAGTTTTTTTATTGCTGGATTTGTTTAATGATGTACTCTAGATTATGAAACTGACTGATGACACTCTGTCATCTTTGGGCATTTTGAAATATTCAAGATGGCCGACAAGATGGCCGCCAAAACATGAAAATATCGCTTCCTTGCTAACAGTATGGAATATGATACCACTTTTGGAGCAAATCACTAATATTTTGCTTTCAACTAATTAGAATATGGTATTCTAAATGAACTGGTATCATTTAAAACATAATTTGATTCTTAAATAAGCAAGATAACTGGCAAAATGCCTGTCGAAACATTATAAAGTCAACAAGCACGGCATTCTTTTTAAGGATAATTGATTATTCTGAACTTTCAAAAATGAATATTGGCTCAAGGTTTTCTTCACATACATACAATCAGTTTAGGTTTCTTCCTCATCATCAATAACACGGTTAGTGAGTTGGTTGAAGCAGACACTGGAGCTACAATGTAATAGGAGAAGGCCTCGTCAGTCTGTCACTTGTGCCTAATCGATTTGGTTTTCCGAAATAAAATATGTTTAAATAAATACCGCCGCTGGTAGTTTAATTTGTAAAAAATAGCAGGACATTCAGCTGTCGGGGCTATGAGTCAGTGGGTGATTGACGATTTGTGATGGCGACACACTTTCCAAATTATTTCTCAACCTTATCTAATGCTAATTCAACAAGAGACACAGAGACCCATAGTTTTTGATAGAGGCTACTTGTTATAATATATTGTTGATTAAAATATGTAAAACTATGTATCTCTGGCTGTCTTGTCATCCCTTCATTCAGTAAAGTGGACTGTTCCAACTACCCACATTACCTAATTATAAATCTCATCCAGGCATGGCATACCCACATCACGTAATTGTATTTTGGTACCTTGTGGGGAGAAATTAGGCGATCTGGGAGGACACCGTTATATCATCTAACATGGCCAACTCTGCTCTTAAGTAAACAAGAACCTAATCAGTGAGGGGTCCTTTATCATCCATATTTGACTGCTTATAAAAATCTTATATCTCTCCTCACAGCTGGTTATTATATATTTTTGCTGCTGAATATTCGAAACAGAGTGATTGAGTTGGTACAACACATGTATACGGTTCCATTTAAAATGACTGCAGCACTCCATTATGAAAACAAGTTGTTTTAACGCCGCTCTCAGCAGCATTCCAGTGATATATGACGGCGGTCTGTTGTATATGAAATAAATGCAAATTTAATCTTGAATCTTGAAAGTTGCAGCTTTTCCGCAAATCAGTATCACATGCAGTATACAGTATATCAACTGCAATATACTGTATACAACATGCAGTATACAGTGTGTCGCGAGCTCCGCGCTGGGCTGGAGCACACATTTCCTGCCCCTCTCCCTTCTGCAAACACCTCATGGGGGGTGTAATGAGGTCACAGGTCAGGCGTGCACTCGTCAGTTGTCTGATACGGTCAAGAGTAATAATCTTCCGGACTATCACTGCACTAGAGGAATGTGGATTGTTGATGAGGTACAACGTGTTTGAAACTGGGAGTTGAACACTAAGCACTTATAGAGAAGAGCTCACCATAAAACGTTATGGACTCGCGGACGGACTTGTGTTTTCAATTCAAGACGTACATGTATCAAGTTGAACTTCTACGACAGATATAACTTGGTTACCGCTTCCTAACTGTAACATTAACTGAACTTTACGCCTTTTATACATATTTGTGATGGGGCGACAATGCGACAACGAGACATATTTTGACATTGAAAAATGTCGCGTTACGGCATTGTCGCCCTTTTGTAAAATATAGAAAAAGATTATTCAAAGAGCGACAATGCGACAACGCGACAATGCGACAAATGGCCAAAATATCGCGTTGTCGAATTGTCGCGCTTTGGTTAATTTCAACACGTTTTGCTTGTTTTTGTAAGGGCGTCAATGCGTCAATACGACAACGCGACAATGTCCCTTCCAAGATTCCATAGTGATCCGTGCAAATAAAACTGAGTTATGAAATAGAAGTTTAACATGTCAGTTAAAAGATAAAGTGTAAAAATGCGCTGATGAGTTCATCTGCATGCCGAGTCTATACGCTGTGATGAACAATAATGCTCTGAGCCAATACATTTTGTCAAATGTATGACATGTATTACCTGTAGGAACATATTGCTTATACTCGTCCATGTTTTTGACGGACAATATAATTTACATGCTCAGTAATAGTGAGGACGGGCATCATTGTGTGTTTCCGTGCTTTGTTCAGGTGAACAATTGACTTGTCCTTGCATGTGTTTGTGACGGGTGCCACCTGTATGGCAGAATACGCTCACCTTTCGCGAACACCCGTTGGATGGCCTGAACCACTTCGGATTTTTATCCCACATCAGTCTGATACAGCGTGATATAACTAAAATACTGTTCAAAGTGGTGTTTAATGCGATCACCGTAGTGTGTTACTGCAACTGTCCAAATTTTGTGTAGTGATGTTATGTAATATGTAAAATAAAGCATATTCAATTATCCAATTGATTTGACTAGAATATACTTGCGTCAGTGTATTTTATTAACGCCCAAAACCGTATTTGTTAAACACATATAATAACAGATCATATACACGCATTGTGCCTTGACTTACTATTAGCTTTAATAGGCCATTCCGGAATAAAATAGTTCCCCCGAAAGCGAGGAACATCTGTTTTAGTTTGTTTACAAGAAATGTATTCCAAAAAATATCCTCATTAGATGAGAAGGTCCGTTAAGAACTACCTCAGTAAGTCAATCACAATGACAGAGCGTTTTAATACATTTACATCAAGTACAAAATGGCCGACACGATAAACGTGACGGGAGATATTTCCGAAGTTGTTAATTAACCTGTGGCGATTTCAAGCCTTTGTCATCACTGATCAATTGGCCGATCATTGAAAGGAGATTGTAAAGATGTGTCAAATAGATACTAAGGTAAATTCATAGATTGCTGTAGATTGTCACTACGATAGTTTGGATTTTTGGGTTGTTTGTTTTCTCTAGGATGGGTATCCTTGAACGGGCATGCAACCAAACTCTATGACTTATCCCAGAGTATGCTAAGACGCTACGTTCAAAATTAAAGGGTCTAAATGATGAAAAACAACGCTTCTGTATGAATTCGTACTTGGGAATTCCCAGGGTTTTACCCAGGAATGTGGAAGTAGTCAGAGTTTACGTAATTTCAAGAATACAGTCACCTGATAAACGTCATGTGACCCACCTCTCGTCCTATGGAAAAGCCGTATATCGTGTAAACTTCACATTACAAAATTAGTTACTGTTATAACCATATGAAACACAACCCATTATCCGATAGAGGTAACTGTGCATAGCGGAGGGATATGTTATCTCAATAAACTTGGTAGCATGGTTTGGTTTGACTTCTTGGCGCGTGTCTGAATTCCATTTCCATGTTACATATCCTAAAACTGACTAATCAGCAAATCTCGCTGCACTGCGCGCGACAGATACTAGAGCAAGGCATGCCATAAATACGAAACCTAATGCTTCCGAAAAGAAGCCTTGAGCATCACGTGCGTCGGGGGACCAGCGCGCCATCTGATTGGCCGTTAACAGTTGTACAAGGCGGAGCAAAAAGCATCGTTTTCCGTCCACTTTACGCTTGAAAAACTCGACGCTTTTCCGGACACTTTCTAGACGCTAACCAATTAATCAATTTTAATGAATTTTTAGTCGTTTTTCCGTCCAATGACCATATACGGAAAAAAACGTCGTTTTCGTGTTTGCAGTGCATGCTGAGATGTCAAGTTCAAGCTTTGAGGCAGCTATTGAAAGGGACCAGTCATTAATTGTTCCATTCTTTTTCCCAAAAAAGTTGGCCCAATCTTTTTTTCCAAAAAAAGTTGGCCCAATCTTTTTTGGCCCAGTTTGTTTTGGCATGAATTTCTTAAAAGTATTTAACACAATTTAACATAACCATGTGTATAACAGACATAATAGGTTTTGCTTTATTTGCACCTCTTTTGAGGTTACTATTATTTTTATTTATCTTTATTGTTTTTTATAATTTGATTTCAAAATGCAGTGGGAATTTATCTTATTTTGTAACTATAGAACATTAACAATCGTTAGAAAATCCACAAGCATCCCAGTTGACACTGAATAATATAATAACAAATGTATATATAACGATATATACTGATTTGGGGTTTTTCATAGACAATATTGCCTATTATTTTGATTAATTACATTTCCAAATGAAACTATTTCATTAAGAATAACATATTCTAATATGTTGAAGGCAAAACAATAGTGATATGCACCAAAAGTAGTCCCATATTCCATACAATTAGCACGGAAGAGATATTTTCATGTTTTAGCGGCCATCTTGGCGGCCATCTTGAATATTTTAAAATGCCCAAAGATGACAGAGTGTCATCAGTCAATTTCATAACCTAGAATGTGTACTTAAACAAATCCAGCAATAAAAAAACTTTATCCCCCAATTCTTGGATTTTGTCCTCTCTGCCGGACTATGCTTGTGGAATTGTCATTAACCATACATGTCCATATCTAGCCACTTCACCAGACAGAGAGTGACCCTTGGGGTTTGCCAGAAATCAAATGTTCCACTGCACAATCCATATCAAATATCAACAACCTTAAGTTAACATATCAGGGTTCATACAAGCTCAAAGAAACATTCCAGCATTATCATCAAGTAATTGGTCAGATGTTACTCACTGGGGCCAGGTGGGTCGATTTCTTTGTTTGGTGCAAAGATGATTACCACTTGGAGAGAATATATTTCAATGAGGAATTTTGCAATGAAATGAAAACCAAATTTGACCTGTTTCACTTCAACTGTTTCAAGTAATTTGACAAGTAGCCTGTACAGTTGGAAACCAGGCAGACTCCAGTGGCATAAATACTGACACATATCAACCCGTAAATGTCTTTTTTATGGGTAATGAAGTTTTACATTAGTAATCGGGTTCTGGTGTGATTCATACATCAGCCAAGTGACATTGTAATTAATGTGCTTCATGAAGAATGAATTTCTTTAATTCTCTGATATGAGACATTGACAATTAATGTGTTATACATGTAACCATGGTAAGATATTTACACACATATTCACGAATAATCAAATTGTTATGGTGTTGACATACTTCAGTTTTGAAAACTTTTAGTTGAACTGTTTCAGCATGAATGTATAAGTAATACAAGGAAATAAAGATATCTCCGCTCTCCCATTACCATGCCATTCAACTATGACACAAGAACCATACTGAAGTAATTTACCAGTCAACAATAATCACATTTCTTTTTAATGATTATTTACAAGACTGTCGGTATAGAGGCATTAAGCCATGTTATGTTTCATAAGTTATCTCTTTGCCTCACTTAAAAAAGAGAGCCCCTGAAATTTGATAGTAGACAGCAAACAGTCCAAATTTGATTTACTGATCCTACAATAGTTAATGGAATTATGCCATCAAAAATATGGTATTCCTTCACTCTTCTGATAGCTCTCTCCACATGTATACGTAGGCTAGATATTTTCTGTGTGATTTCTGCATCCTTTCTAGAAAACAGATAATCATTTGATTTTGAGAGGAAGGGGGGATTATCAAATGAGCACCTGTAGACTGAAGAAGATCATCAATCAAAAACCCTTTGTCAGCCACTACTTCTAACAAGTGGTTAGAGCAAACTAAAGTGATACATGTATTGCGACCAATCTGAAATAAAAACATTAACATCAATAAATATATTTAACAATATTATGGGATGCGAATGTTAATTGTATGCAAAATGTAGGTTTATTTGAATAAAAATATTATATGTTTATAGAATGCTTCATTGAATGTATAGTGTAGAGGACTACTTCAGTTTAGGATTAGTAATATAATTTTAATTATGATATAACAATATCAAACCAGCCTGCTCCTAAATGTTTTAACTTCAAAGTAATAATCACATATGTAATGCTGGAACAGTACTGTGTCCTAGTTTGTTCTAGTCCGCCAACAGTTTAAAGTAGAGACTCGGCAAAATATCCGATTACACTGGCCCAGGCTGACCCTAGCGGGATTCCCTCTACTAACACCATAGTCTCTCCCAGATCCTAGAGAATAAATTTAAAAGGACTCTAACTCAAGTCTAGATTGCCTCAGTTCTGGCATGGAAATCAAACTATTTTGTAGATATTTCTAGGACTAAATCATTCCGACTATGAAGCTATTTATATTACATCGAATTGTCGTTCACTGTCCATCGATGACAAGTAAGGCAATCATAGTTAACGTTGAGGCCGCGTTCCACTGTCGCCTTTTTATAATAATCAAATTGACTTGTATGTACATTACTCCAATGAACATGCACATGATCACGCACTTGGTATTATCAAACACAATTATTCCATTGTGCTTTGGAATTTAAAGGGATCAGCGGTAACATGTGATATCGATATCTTTCCTGGTTGGTCTATCCATGTTTTATATTCGAAAGCAATTTTTTATATATTTCTCCGAATCATGAATACTGTATACACGACGTCGTACATTCAAAATGTTTCATTTTACTGCCTTTCCAAGATACGATATATAATTGCCATAATTTACTTGTGGACTTGCGTTTTGCTCCCCTGTTGGTTGTGTTCATGGAGAAACATTCACGTGAGTCAGTGCGCTCAAACCGAAATAACAAGTCAAGTTTGGCCCTTCAATTGACCGGAGCTACCGCCCTGGCTTGTGGTTATATTGTCTAAAATGGCCGAAAAGAACCTTATCAGTGAGGGGTCCTTTAACCTCCTCATTCGACTGCTTGTAAAAATCTGATATCTCACCTCATACATTTTCTTCTGAATATTCGAAACAGAGTGAGTGAGCTTGCTTGAACGACATATGTATATGGCTTCTAGCTTCCAGCGATCCCGTTTGAAAAAGTGTGCGTGTGTTGTTTAACGCCGCACTCATCAATGTTCCAGTTATATGACGGCGGTCTGTAAACAATCGAGTCCGGGTCAAACGATCCAGTGATTTATACTGAGAGCAACGATTCGCCCCGTCGGAGCACGTTGACACGCCACCAACCCAATCCATTCGAGCATCAGTTTCCTCGCACGACAAGCTTAGGTTGCTAGGGACAATACTGGCCAAGATGCATCGTCGACACACTACAATGCATATTGAGAAACTAACAATGGATACTATCACAATCATTCCGTGACATTGAACATTTCCATATTGAACATCATCCTATTTCGGTATACATTGTTTTATGCTGCATTTTTCTTCACACTTAAAATGTGCGTAATTTCGAGCATACATGAGAGTGAAAATATCCCTTGTATTTGTCGTTTTTCACACGGATGTACGCGGGCGCCCACATACAGCCTATCGGATTCACTGCAACACGCGTAGGGTTGTCCAGGCACAACGCAGAGGCAAGGCATCGACGGATAACAGACACAAAAGAATCAAATTGATGAAGGACTAAACAGAAAGTCGGTTTTCTGTTATCTGGTAGAGAAATCAATATTTGTTGCAAACATTTAATTGTGATATCATGATTTGAATTAACTAGAAAGAGGTCCGATTAACTTGGATAATCGTTATTGCTATTAATTAATTAGGGAATTATATGTACGTATAAAACAGAATCATCGTGTAGTTCACGTTCACTCGGTAATGACACATTCGCTAACTCTTATCAATGAACAAAATATCGCAGCGCAGAGTTTTCAGCGCACAAGGTGATGATTGCACTTATCTAGACTTGCCTATAATAAGGGTAGAACTACTATACCCCCAAGGACCTATCATTCAGTAAAGACATGGGTCAAGGCTAACTACAGAGAGTGGGAAGAGACTTGCGATGAGGAGACGGGCAGCAGAAACACGCTCCATCTGTTTTCACATTAACAAAGAGGTTATTCCAATCATCATAGTCCTCTCGCCCTCATCAGTAGATCCCAATTGCAAATCTCCTGTCTGCCTGTCACACATATTTTGATAAACTGTTATCTGGATAACTGGAATCACATTCCACCGTTATCGAAAGGATTTTATGTAGATTCTAAAGTTCTTTAAATTTGAAAAGCCAGGCCTATATTTCCTCAACCATCCCGACCCTCTCTGCAGCCCCCTGACCACCATCTGCCTTGTTATTGAAACTAGGCCTGCTGTGGACAGTGGAACCGCACAGGGCAATATGGATATGCTAGTATAATCAGACCATTTCTTATAAATATATTACAAATATGATTGAAAGTAGACCAAATTAAAGCTCGAACAAGAACGATAAATGTTTAAATACAATCAGAAAATTAATTCTCGCTCTGATATATGCAAATTAAAATCTTGATGTTATGTATTAAACTATTACATATAAATGCATATGCTGTGAGTAGATCTGTTTGTTTAATCTTTTTAATAACATTTAAAATGCGTCATCTGTTAGAGTTATCTGTTGGTCATTGATCATCAGCTATGACCACGTGGCATGGTCCAGCGTAATGGTCAGCACAGCACCTCTAAATGGAATATACTCTGGCAACTTCAAACACCACAGTCTCTCCTCAGATCCGATAAAATACCGACTACTAGAAGATATTAAGATTTGCAAAATTGTTAGTTTAATTTTTGGGTGATATAAATAATAAGAACAAATTCCCCTTTAAAATACTTGCGTCCTAAGGCTGTCCGCTTATCTCGTCTTCAAAAGGACTGAATTACTATCCATGGACATATCATTCAGTACAGTCTTGGAGCAGAGACCATAAAAATAAAGTAATTAAATCGCGAATACTTGTTTTTTTACTTTAAGTTCTTATTTGTTCATCTTTGCTGTTTAGAATATTAGAATTATAAAGAAAGTTGATGCTGAGAGCTATAGTTTCATCCACCAGCAGACAGTTTGATATTTTAAAATAGTTAATGTTTGCAAAATAGTTATAATAATAAATTCATGTTGCTTCTAAAAATATTGCCTAGTTGCTAAAACTGGCTCCCACAGGAGATATCACTTGGATATCACCATCTAGGTGTTGGAGTTGCAGTATAAGTTAGGAATACTTTACACTTATTGCACAGGACAGACGTACAGGACTTGAAGCAGTTTGGGTTCAACTTACATCACGTAACCAGAAATTGTTAATCGGTACGTTTTACAGAGCAACTTTAAGTCTTTCATTTTGGGACCTGATTGACCAGTCGGTCTCTCTAGCTGTTGATGATAATATTAAAGTAGTTGCATTGGGAGACGTTAATGTCAACTCAGTGATACTGGCATACATATCGATAATTTGAAAAGACTTTACAGCCTAAAACAAATTATTACGGATCCAACACGGATAACGAGTACGTCTTCTACACTTACTGGCCTAGAATTTGCCTCATGTCCAGATTTGGTCAGCATGTTTTGAGTTTTGCAGTGATCATTGCTCAGTATTTAATTTAAAATACCAAAGGATGAAAAGTAGATCCTTCATGAGAACTATCTATGATTACAATAGCTCCAATAAACAACAACTGATAGCGGAATAGGATTCACAAGAGAGCAAAACGTACAAATGTAGCAGCTCACGTAATTTAGTCATCCCTGAAATTCGAAAATGCAAAATTGAGTTTAATTCCAAAATTGACTATATTATAAACACAACACAAGGTAAGAACACTTGGTCGCGACGAATCAAAAATGATCTTGGAACATTAAGAAAACGTAGTCGCCAGTTTTTCCCCATAGAACAGGACGGAGTGCAACATGAGGACGATATTGATAAAGCTGATGTTCCTAATGATTATTTTGTAGATCAGTTCCAGACTTAGATGACGTCATTAATGATAACGCATTTTCGGTCAATGTTTATTCCCTGGGGCAAATATGTTTATTTGAGAAAGAATAAAAGGATGTATTATTGACACTTGACGTATCGAAACCTACTGGCCCTGATATGATATCGTATAAAAAAAGACCTTAGCTGTTATTTTATCGGAACCATTTGTAAAGTTATTTAATTTATCTCTGTCGCAACATATCTTTCCTGTGCCATGGAAACAGTCGTCAGTTATCCCAATTTACAAGAAAAATGACGTCCATGCTTGTTGTTACTAAAGACCGATCGCGCTCACAAGTTGCCTGTCGAAAGTGTGTCTTAAAATATGTGCACAATCATTCCTTGAATAATCAAGTTATTTCTAGTTTGCAATCCGGGTTTACCGCCGGCGACTCAACTGCTTACCAACTAACCCATCTTTAAGATTTCATAGACAAGGCCTTAGATGATGGAAAGGAAGTTAAGGCAATATACTGTGATATAAGTAAAGCTTTCGATCTTGTTTGGCACATAGGTTTGATACATAAATTAAGCAAGTATGAAATAAAAGGGACTCTCTTAAAATGGTTCAAAGTTACTTAACTGGTAGAAAGCAACATACAGTTATTAATGGACACAAATCGAATGTTAAACCTGTGCTTACCGGTACCCCTCAAGGTTCAGTGTTTTCAGTTCTTTATTCATGTGAATGTGTAGGCCAGCAGCCCATGGTACAATATTTGGTCCATCATTAACATCTATAGGCTTGGTGTTTGAAGTCTAACATTCATAGCATGGTATATAAAAGATGCAACATTTCTAATAACAGTTTCATTGTTTACCGCCATACGCATATTGAATTTAACAAAAGTAGGTTGTACAAAATACTTCTGTGGTAAATACTGAAGACGAAGTTCTTCATAAGCGTTACAAATTAATAAAAAATGATATTCATTCTCGACATATCTTTGATTGCAACTATTGCACAATCTCTGCTCTCGTGGAGTATTAACGTCTCTACCAGTCTCTATGTGGAGAGTGTGGGAGCTACAGCGAAACTGGGCTAGTGCAACACGAAATTTGTTTATAGTGATAGCAGACAAATACAACTCTGGACTAAATGAATTTTTGAAAAGTGTATAATGGAACATTTTAGAACTATTTGTTAAAGACCAATGCCAATCCTGTTCGTAAGCAAATTTTAACCGATCTTCACATTCAGAAATAAGTGATTCGGGGCAAATAACAAATTGGTTCTCCCATATATATCCAAATCCAAGGCTGTATAAAAGAGTTTGGACTTTTGTAGCCCAATTAGTTTTACCATGTGTGGCTAGCTGAAATAACATATCATAACCTTTCTTAGGATATCGTGAATTTGGGAGGGACATAAGTTTACACCAATATTTTATACAGCGTTTATACGCAGAAATGTACAGTGGGTATCTTCCAGACTCTCCTCGCACAACATGATTTGGAGTAGACGTTTTAACACCTAGCAGACGTTTACAAGCAAGTACATGGATATTATCTATTTCTTTACAGTTTTCAAAACTCCACATTTCAGCCCCATATAACATAATTGGAGCAATTTTAGTATAAAATATTTAAAAAAATAGTTTCAGTGGAATAGGTTTAAGTGATGAAAGGGATTTTAGAACCGAAAACAATACCCGTTTAGCCTGTAATGAAGCATTGTAAGTATGTTTCGACCATGATAAATTCTTTGAAAATACAACTCCCAAATATTTGTACGATGATACACATTCCAACTGACAACCACTAAATTACCATTTCTCAGATTTAGAAAGTACTCCACCATTCTTAAAAACTACTATTTTCGATTGATCAAGGTTTACCTTTAGGAAATAATTCTGGCAATAGTGATCGAGTACATCGATGCGTTTTTGGAGGCCATATACAGTATCTGATATAAGAAATACACCATCAGCAAAGAGAAGCAGGAATAGTTGAATTATGTCTGGATGGAGCTGAATTCCGGGTTCACATTTGGCCTCAATATCAACAGCTAAATCATTGATAAACAATGAAAACAAAAACGGGCTCAGTACACAGCCTTGACGGACACCCAAGTCACAATCGAATACATCTGAGAAGCTATTGTTAAACTTTACACAGGAACGTACAGTCGTATATATGGATTGTATACATTTAAACATTTTAGGTGACACACCACTGTTATTCAAAACTATCCATAGTTTTGATCTGTTTATAGAGTCGAACGCTTTGGAGAAGTCTACAAATAAAGCAAATAGTTTACCTCGCTTCTTCCCCAGATAACGCTGTATAACTGACTTAAAATAAACATATTATCAATTGGGGAATAGCCACAACGAAATCCTGCTTTGCGACTCCACAACTTTATCATAGGCATCACACCAAGACTGCAACCTTCTATTTAGAACAGAAATATATAACTTGCTAAAAATACTTAATACTGTAATCCCTCGGTAGTTATCGGGTGTATTAGTATCCCCTTTCTTGTGTAATGGTACAATTTGGCCAGTCGACCAGGAAATCGGAAAATATGCGGAATCAAATATGACGTTAAACAGACAGGTAATATAGGGAACTAACACATCGTATGCGTATTTGAACATTTCAGCAATAAGCTTATCACTGCTGGCAGCTTCGCCTATTTTCGATTTGTTAATTGCTTCAATTACCTCCTGCTGTTCAATTGGCGAGTCTAAGATAGATTGAGTTAAGTCATCAAAATTGTTATCTGGTACAGTGTTATCTTCATCCCCCATTTCTGAATCGAACAACCCCTTAAAATGTGAAAACCATTGCTCAATATTTATATTTGGCTTAGGACGAACAGTGGTAGCAGACAAACGTTTCAAATTTGCCCCAAATATGGTACTCTGTACATTGTCTTGATATAACTTTTTTTTCACGGATAACATGTGTATAAGTATTTCTTGCCTTAATATATTACAAAGTGATGACGAATCCTTTAGTGATCGGAAAACCTTAAGAAGCCTATATCTTTCACAGCGGTGGTATTCACAGTCCTTATCGAACCATGGCTGTTTACTTCTAGAAATATAAAAAGGGTGTTTCATACTTTTCGCAGCGGTACATAAAACATCTGAAAATACCTCAACTGCTTTATCAATTTTACCTGAAGCGATAAAATCTGAACACTTGTCAAGCATTGAAATAAAATTTGTAGACAGTAAACTGTCTCTAAAAGTTTGAGTTTTGTCCTCGTTCCACACAAAGCGGTAGCTGTCCCCTGGGTCTCGTGCAACACGCTCACGGTCTCTCGATCCAGAATTGGCACGTGCATGAAATGAACATGAACCTGGCATATGGGTCGATTCTCTTCTATTTGCAACTATGTCAAACTGTTTGCACAACATAAACAATGAAGGGGATGCAACAATGTAGTCGATTACGCTTGTGTCATTGTGGCTGATGAAGGTATAGTCACCTTTTGCCGCGTCTGATCCATATCGGCCATTGAAGATGCACAAATTCAAGGCACTACATACGTTTAGTAAAATCTTACCAAGGCGATTAACAGTAGTATCACAAGAGAAACACTTGGTGATCATATTGCCATTAATATCAGAAGGTTCCTGAATGCCAAGCCTTTCAGCAATAACACTCTCTGTAGCATCGGGTTCATTACCGGTTCGGAAATTAAAGTCACCTCCAAGCATGATAAACATATCGCCATATTTTTGCATAACATCTAACAAGGATTCAGAAAGGTAAACTTATTCCACATATTGTTGATTTCCCCCTGTACCATGTTGACCCATCGGGATTGACATAAACACAAGCTACAAATACATATATTTCTAGCTTAAATACCAATTTATCCAAAATAACGTCTATCACATTCTGTCCAATAATGTGACCTTTGACATAATTAACTAGAGACTTTCTAATAAGTACTACAATCCCCCCTGATAATCTCCCAAAAGATGACAATCTCTCTGCAGACAAAACATATGGCTGGTAATCACCGAGCTGTTGATCAAAATCAGTCCTTAGCCCATGTTTCTGTGAGTCCAATAAAGTCAAACTGTGTGATATATAAAACAAATTCATTGTCTTGAAGTTTATTATTAATACCGGAAATGTTCCAGAACAAAAAATCTGAAATTGATGTAGTAACACAGCGATAATCCGGGCCTCGGCCACATCTCTATTTATTATTAGTATCTGTATCCTGCCCATCTGAATGTTGTTGGTAGTCCTTAACTACAAGGGCACCATTCTTGTAATAGCCTTTCTTGTCTCAAATCCTGGAGTACTTTCCTCTGGTGCGTGGTGAGATCACTGCCTATTACCATATCCACTCTCCTTCAGTGTTAGGACCCTTATTATGTTTTAGTATTCATCAATACTATTGTCTATGCTATCCAATGTAATTATATAAAATTGTTTGCTGGTGATACATCGTTGTATTTCATTGTTGATTGTCACCGTGGTTCGTGTTTACCCATGTCAGATTCACTTTCATTTATTTACTCAAAACCACCCACGGTGGTACAAGAGTACAATAAATAATTAACATTTGATAAATATACATAGAACAATTTAAGACACTGTGTACATACATTAAATGTCTAAATTAACGTCAGTATGAAGGGTCTTAGAACTAATTCATGTGCATAGAGATAAATTTAGATAAATTTATCAAGTGTTTAGTGCTGTTGTTGGGAAATAGCCTTGCCAATTTATGGGTATATGGGAACTTACAATAATAAACGGGGATGTGTAGAGATCTATATAGAGAGCTATAGAGAGTAAAGAATTCACATTTAAATAAAACTTAATTAAACACTGATAACAAGTTCTAAATTTGAATACGGGGCTAGATATGTTTTGATTAAGTAGGAAGTATGTTTCAAATGAGAGCTCAAATTTGATATACTAATATAGATTGCCTTCAGATCTAGGGGCGGTCGGGTAGCCAAGTGGTTAAAGCGTTCGTTCGTCATGTCGACATGGGTACAATGTGTGAAGCCTATTTCTGGTGTCAACCGATGTGATATTGCTGGAATATTGCTAAAAGCGGTCTAAAACCATTATCACTCACTCACTCACTAAGAACTAGATATGTTATTGCACCGCCATTCTTAAAGATACTGGTCCTTTAAAGTATCTTCGACACGGTTTGTAAGTCACGTAGTTGTAACTAAATAAGGATTATCAATCACGTTACATAACCCACAACAGTTTAGTATACTAGTTACACATTCTTACCACTTATTATTATGCCCATTACTTCTTGAATCATGATAAACATAATCATAAACAAAGTGTGAGAGCTTCTGATCACTAGCTGCTGTTTTAAGCCAGAAGTTTATCATTCTCTTATATACCTTTAAACGAAGTGGCATTCCTCCTTATCTGCCAAAAATAATAAAGTTTTGGGTGATGTTCCTGAGCCTTGTAATAAGTTGTTATTTCTCAATGATTTCAAAATGGTCATATATCAATATTGCGCAGCCATAAAGGAAAATACATCGAAGGCCGAGAACAAAACAGTCGAGTGGAAGAGTAATATATCTTGCTTTTTAAAGTAAGGAAAACATCGCTTTTGAACCATTTTCTGCCAAACCTTTGATTGAACCTTGTAGACGCCGGTTCCTATGAAGCTGAATTCCCAGGTAATTGTAATCGCAAACGACTTCAGGTTCATCGTCACCGCATATAAATTTCAATGTTTTATCTTAAGTGTTTTATCTTATATTTGTGCAATGTTGTTTACCAGTATAAAGAATCTACCGTTAATAGCTTACATTTTGAAGTAGTTTCTTCCATAGCCCGAGTCTCCATAGATTATCAAAGGCTTTTTCATTAAGTGCATCAGCGTATCAATAATAAAAATATTATGTTTTAAACATATTTATTTCGCAACTTGTGAACTGGATTGGTAAACAAGCAAAAACTTATTTGAATACCGCTCCAGAATTAGAATACAATATAATATGACAAAAGTACAGTCAAGGAATACAATTATATACATATATTATCGAGGGTTTATAAATGTATTCTAAAACCTGCTTGAGATGGGTTAAGGATAGTATTACACTCTAAGAATTTATCAGGTCGATTGTTTGAAATACTTGTAAAACGTTTGCCAAAGCAGCTCAGAATTGTAATGGGTCTATATGAATTTGGATCGAGGGCATCACCTTTTCGTCTCGTCTTATAAATCCTTTGTTGCCATGCTTCAGGAATTACACCCGACGATAAAACAAGGTAACACGGTTAAGGAACACGTTACGTTACGTTGTCAATAAAACAATACCTGCTGTTTTGTTGCGTTTTAGTCGTTTTATAGCTATCTGCAATTCTTCGACTTTGAGAGATGGAGAGAGAGAGAGAAATAGGGAGAGAGAGAGAGAGAGAGAGAGAGAGAGAGAGAGAGAGAGAGAGAGAGAGAGAGAGAGAGAGAGAGAGAGCTGCTTTCCGACTTTATGCGTATTTCGCACACGTGCCCGCCAGGCCAATTTTGGGGATATTTGGAATTGTAATTCATCTTTTTCTCCCAAGTACGCATGCATCAATTCGCCCGCGTTTGAAAACAAACTGAAAAAAGATACATATGATTTTTAACAATATTTATTTTTTTAAAAACGGAATGGGATTGGTGAACAGGTTATAATAAACACCTCTCCCTTAAAAGGACATATAATAATTAATAAGAGTAAACTGTACATGAAATGATAAATTTAGATTAAGTGTACCTACTGTTGCAAATATTATGATGCGAATATACAGGTCACACACAAATACACAAAAACGCAAAAACACACATACATAAATATAAACATACTGGTGCATAGTATACATATATTAATATACCTATATTTACATGCATGAACTTGAAATAATAATGTTGGTCATGTGTGTTTATTTGCACACTTCGTTGTAATTGTTATCCTGAGGATGTTGTAATTATACACGGGTTCTGATCTTCTTTGACGTAGAATAAAGAAGAAGAAGTAGTAGTTTATTTAAGTGTCACATATCGCTATACACGATGAAACAGACATAAAAGCATAAAATATGCAAGCAATATCCGACCATACAGGCCTATGAGACACTAATTATCACTGACCAAAACATGTCATTCCACAACACACGCAAATCATCATTCCATCAGGGCTTTCTCACACGACGCTTTTTATTTATCATAGGGCTTAACTTGTTAACTATATCGTCAATATGAGAATACCATAGTAATCTGACTGAAATATTATACCCAAATTCATTTATATCAATTCCTTTCATTTTAAGATAAGGTTGACTTTAACGCGAAATTGAATAGTTCCTGTTTTCTCTTGCATTTTACTTGCATTCAACCATTTGGTAATCTTCTCTAATATTATACGCAGTAGTATTTGGAATTGTCTATTTTGGGGAATTGTCTGGACCCCACCATGTATATAAAACTCTTACTGTATAATCCATAATACATAATTATTCAGTAATCAATTACCCTCGTTCCTAATTCGAATGAGCACATTCTAATCTAAATATGCAAGATGACAGACACATTCCTTATTTGTATAATGCATTATCAATTGTTCTCTTTCAGTTTATCTTACTTAACATATGAAGTCATTGTAAAGTTTCAAGTGGTATTATGAATAAAATTAGAATGTGAATAGTGGTAATCATGTGGGGTGTAGATGTCTAGCTTGTCTTCCAGCGGAGTATACCCAGATCGCCTAATTTCCTAAACCAATTAATACCCACATTGTCTAATTACTAGTGAGCCCAGCTTGCCTTATCTGTGTGATCACTAATCCATGCGCTCTCCCGGAGTAGGCCAACGTTGAGCAACGGGGAAGTCATAGCTGATTAAGCCTTAAACCAACACTGCTCTTAAGTGGGAATATCAGCGTTGTATAGCTTGCACATGAGTAAAGAATCTTAAACCACTGAGATAGAGAGATCAGTAAATTTTGCCTTTCTCAAATGAAGAGAATGATATACACAGATATAAAAGGAAAATGTCTCGCCCTGTTGTTCTACCAGTTGTGTCACAGGTCCCGTGCTGTACGTTTCCATGGCAACAAGATGGACTTAGTTTCCAAACTCTTCTCTTTTTTACAATTTCCATGACAAGTTCAACCTCGGTTAAAAAAGGTTAGGGTTTTGTTTAGATGTCATAAATTCTGCAACAGGGGCGGGGGATATAGCCACGTTAGTGGCAAACTCTTGTTCTGTATTGTATGACATTGATTATATGCTCCTGTACCGCCGCTGGTAGTTTTTAATTTGTGAAAAATAGGAGGACATTCAGCTGTCGGGGCCATGGGTGGGGGATTGACGGTTTGTGATTGATTGTTACCGATGTTGTATTGTTGCAGATATATATATATACTTTTATTCCTTTTACTTTTATTAGGAGAGTTACAAGGTATAATATTAAACATAATTACATGACACTAATTACATTGTCAGAGAATACCACCATATACCACTGTGGTAACGGATTTTCTTAGTAACTTCCGTCCATATATTGAAAACGGTAGAGTCCTCGAATTACACTTCGTGAGTAAGAGCGACAGGTATCTGGATCAGTATCCAAAGGTGGCTTACAGGACAACAAACAAGCTACAAGATCATAGTCTGATTTGCTGTGGAGTTCACCCCGATGTCAACGGGACCTATACACACAATGTCACACCATAAGTTCTCTCTTATTGTTTCCTTACTCACACAGTGGCACAGTACGTGAGTCAGTAAGTCATGGTGGTTAATACCACAATGTGTACAGGTACCATGTAATTTCCCCGGTCTCCACATCGCACACATGTGGACAACAAAACAGGCAGCTGCCTTTAGCTCAGGATACTCTCTAGCTATCCTCCACGCCACGTGTGGGGTCACATTCGGATGAATACTCTTAAAGTGCACAGTGTCAGGGTCTGATGAAAGTCTTTCCCGCCATGCTCGTACTTCAAAAGTATTCACGGCTTCTTTGACTGTTCTTTTCCATATATTCCGTTCCAGGAATGTACCGGAACTAAGAAATGCCTCCAGATGACAGTACATTGAGTACTTGTGGAGGATGCGACATATGTCCGGGACAAAGCCCATACTTGTGGATGAACACTTATGCATATACATGATGATACGAGTCATAAAAACCTTCTTAGAAAGCAGATGATTAGAACAGTTACAGAGATGGCCAAGAAAGAATCGCTTCCTGATGTTGATAAATGATGGGGAGCCAGCCGAGAAGAGCATTACCTATGTCAGACCTAGTATGACGTCGAAGTCCCTGTGCCATTTTGAGAATGGACCTCTGTGCTCTTTCTAAAGCCAGAATTTCTGCCTTGGGAATCATCGACCAGAGTTCACACCCAAACATAGCCTTTGGAATACAAACTGCCTTAATAAGTTTTGAGCTTGTCATGGGGTTTAGAGCGCGTTCATGCAGTCCCGATTTGACGAGTGCCATGGCTGATGCTATCATCTTCGAACAGCTCTCCAGAGTTCTCTCCCATGAGTTAAATTCAGAGTTCAATTTAATACCAACGTGCTTAAACTCATTCGTCACTGGGATATCACGTCCATAAAGTACAACACTAGAAGCAGCTGCTTTTCTGTCACTATATCTGACAATCTGGCTCTTGGAAGGAGAGAAAGTAAACCGCCAATCTGAACTATATCTTTCACAGATGGTCACCATCTTCTGCAGATTTGCTGATACTGGACTAACAATTGCTATATCGTCCGCTTGAGTGGGTGCCATTACATGGATATCCAAGATCACTGCACCAAGTTAGAACAGGGGCGGGGGATATAGCCACGTTAGTGGCAAACTCTTGTTCTGTATTGTATGACATTGATTATATGCTCCTGTACCGCCGCTGGTAGTTTTTAATTTGTGAAAAATAGGAGGACATTCAGCTGTCGGGGCCATGGGTGGGGGATTGACGGTTTGTGATTAATTGTTACAGATGTTGTATTGTTGCAGATGGCTCACCAGTCTAAGATGTATTGAAACAAACACAATTAATTCTCAACCTTATCTAATGCTAATTGAACAAGAGACACTGAGAGACACTGAGAGAAATTAGGCGATCTGGGAGGACAACCTTCCAACACCTCGCTTGTGCCGGGTCATAAAACTAATGTGTCCCATAAAAGGGGCAATCAGTTTCGCAGGTACTCTGCAGTAACTCCGCGACATTTTAAAACATTGCACTTTAATGTAATGCACTTCATATTATTTTTAACGTTAACTGCGGGGCCACTCTAATCAGGCCGTCCCTCCATACATGCACATGGTATGTGTTTTTTAACCAAGTACATGTACATACATCAACTGTGATATACCCGGTGTCAAAGTGGTATTTATCAAACCACTGCATAAGTTTATGCTTGTACATAAATGCATACATGTAGATTTGCACAAGACTAGAGACACGATGCAAGTTGATCATAAATAAAATATTCATGTTAATAGGAATACTAGTATTTAAATTAGCATTATTATAGCAGGAATATTTTGCAAACTGGTGTTTACATGTATTTATCATATATTACATGTACCTGCAATCCATTCAGTGAAGCATCATGGTATACATTGTACTTGTATGGAGGCTATTGCCATGGCTCGCCACTCGTTGACGGCGTGATAGTCCCATAAAACACCTAATTAGTGCAATAAAGCAATATATTAGTTCCCAGAAATCCGCGGATATCCGCTGATTTTTCGCGAATTATTTGCAACGTCCGCGTAATATCCGCGGATTATTCGAAATTTTACAATTTTCAACTTTTGCGTTGTAGTGTAAGCTGACAGGCCGTCATATAACCAGAATACTGTTCAACGAGACGTTAAAACCAGCTCACTCACTCACAAAAAGCGGTGTAAAATCCTACTCAGTCATTAAAACAACGACATGGAAAATGACAGTAATTGTCAACAATAATATATGATCATTATCTGTGTGCAAGAATCGTTATATCAACACGTACCTCGTGATTGGTCCCGAATAGTTCCGAACTTTTTTTCTTCAGTGCTGTGAAGTGTATAAAACATAGAGGATAACTTAAACGTATGTGTTAACAAATATTATACATTTAAAACAGAACAGTCAGGTAACACTTTGATGTAAATATTTCAGTTGACAAAATACGTTGTTTGTTTGTTGTTTAACGCCGCACTAATAATATCCCAGCTTTATGACGGCCCTCGGTAAACGTATGAAGATATATTCTCTTTATAAATTAAGAAAGTATTTTTGTTTATGATATTGTTGTTTGGGGTTATTACTTTTCAAGGAAATTGATAAAAAAAATGCGATGGTTATGTTTGAATATGTTAGAATATACGATAGTTTTAGTATTTAAGAATCATATGCGTACTAAGGTTGTAGTGCACATTGCTCATACTTCCTAAATTTTAATCCATAATTAAAACTACAATCAGTAGCTTTGTAATGAAAAAAAATCCACTCACAACGTTCCGATTCATTGATAGACTGAAGTTGAAGAAACGTAACGAACATGTGACCAGCAAGAAAGGTAATTCCTAAAGGAAACAGAACACGCCATTTCATCCGCGCTCGCCACATACTCGTCCTGTCAACACAAGGTGCGTTGCAATCAGCGCCCACAACAGATCTGCTATCACAATACATCTGAGCGATGGTATCGACTGTGACATTGCACTCATTTGCAGCTGAACAGGTTTTGGCAAATATGGACACAGGTGGGATGACCGTTATAGTGATGTATAAGATTATATTGAAAACAACGGAAATAACCTGAAATAATGTTAGTATACATATTCCTATCGGTTATGATGACATCGTTATCAACGCCTTCAGAGCGTGAGATTTGCAGCCTTTGTGTGCTGCGTTTAATACTATCGACATGTTGCAGATATGGATGGTGGGGGAGGTCGGGGAGGGTGGGGAAGTGTTATTGACATATCAAGTACAATCGGCGTGTGACTGTGTGGCCCATAACATATCGATGTGTCCCTTTCCTCGACACACACCAGGCCTTGTATTGAACGACCGTATCGTTCTCTTGTTGGACATGATATAGTATTCCCCCCCACCCCCCACCCCCACCCCCCCCCCCCCCACCCCACCCCTTGCTTCCTTCTTTCTTTCCCCAACTCTTCCTGTCCCCTTTCCCTATCTCTTCCTTCAGCTCTCTTCTTCCTCCCTCTTCACCTCGCTTCTTTCTCCTTATTCACCTCTCTTCCTTTGCCCTCTTCACTCCTCTCCTCCTTCAACTCTCTTCCTTCTCCCTCTTTCACCTCCTCTCTTTCTTCCCCTTCACATCCCTTCGATCGACCCCCTTCTCTCATCTCCCTCCTTCACCTCTCATCTCACTCCCGCTCCACCTCTCTTACTTCACCTCCCTGCCTTCATCTCTCTTCCTTCAACTCCCTTCCTTCCTCTACTTCACCTCTCTTCCTTCACCTCCCTGCCTTCACCTCTCTTCCTTCACCTCTCATCCTTCACCTCTCTTCCTTCATCCCCCTTACGTCACCTCTCTTCCTTCACCTCTCTTCCCTCACCTCTCTTCCTTCACCTCTCTTCCTTCACCTCCCTTCCTTCACCCTCTTCCTTCACCTCTCTCCCTTCACCTCTCTTCCTTCACTCCTCTTCCTTCACCTCTCTTCCTTCAACTCCCTTCCTTCACCTCTCTTCCTTCACCTCCCTCCTTCACCTCCATTCCTTCACCCCTCTTACTTCACCTCTCTTCCTTCACCTCCCTTCCTTCACCCCTCTTCCTTCACCTCTCTTCCCTCACCTCTCTTCCATAACCTCTCTTCATTCACCTCTCTTCCTTCACCCCCCTTCCTTCCAAATTCCTTCCTTCCCCTCTCTTCCTTCCCCTTCTTCGCATCTCTTCCTTCACCCCTCTTCCTTCACCTCTCTTCCTTCACCTCTCTTCCCTCACCTCTCTTCCTTCACCTCTCTTCCTTCACCTCCCTTCCTTCACCCTCTTCCTTAACCTCTCTCCCTTCACCCCTCTTCCTTCACCTCCCTCCTTCACCTCCATTCCTTTACCCCTCTTCCTTCACCTCTGTTCCTTCACCTCCCTTCCTTCACCCCTCTTCCTTCACCTCTCTTCCCTCACCTCTCTTCCATAACCTCTCTTCATTCACCTCTCTTCCTTCACCCCCCTTCCTTCCAAATTCCTTCCTTCCCCTCTCTTCCTTCCCCTTCCTCGCATCTCTTCCTTCGCCCCTCTTCCTTCACCTCTCTTCCTTCACCTCTCTTCCCTCACCTCTCTTCCTTCACCTCTCTTTCTTCACCTCCCTTCCTTCACCCTCTTCCTTCACCTCTCTCCCTTCACCTCTCTTCCTTCACCCCTCTTCCTTCACCTCCATTCCTTCAACTCCCTTCCTTCACCTCTCTTCCTTCACCTCCCTATCTTCACCCCTCTTCCCTAACCTCTCTTCCCTCACCTCTCTTCCATAACCTCTCTTCATTCACGTCTCTTCCTTCACCCCCCTTCCTCCCAAATTCCTTCCTTCCCCTCTCTTCCTTCCCCTTCTTCGCATCTCTTCCTTCACCCCTCTTCCTTCACCTCTCTTCCTTCACCCCTCTTCCTTCACCTCTCTTCCTTCACCCCTCTTCCTTCACCTCCCTTCCATCACATCTCTTCCTTCACCTCCATTTCTTCACCTCTCTTCCTTCACCTCTCTTCCTTCCTTTCCTTCACCTCTCTTCATTCCCCTCCTTCAACTCCCTTCCTTCGCCTCCCTGCCTTCACCTCCCTTCCTTCACCTCTCTTCCATAACCTCTCTTCCATAACCTCTCTTCCTTCACCTCTCTTCCTTCACCCCCTTCCTTCCCCTTCCTTCCTTCCCCTCTCTTCCTTCCCCTTCTTCACCTCCCTTTCTTCACCTGTCTTCCTTAACCTCTCTTCGTTCACCCCTCTTCCTTCACCTCTCTTCCTTCACCACTCTTCCTTCACCTCCCTTCCATCACATCTCTTCCTTCACCTCCATTTCTTCACCTCTCTTCCTTCACCTCTCTTCCTTCCTTTCCTTCACCTCTCTTCATTCCCCTCCTTCAACTCCCTTCCTTCGCCTCCCTTCCTTCACCTCCCTTCCTTCACCTCCCTTCCTTAACCTCTCTTCCTTCACCTCCCTTCCTTAACCTCTCTTCCTTCACCTCCCTTCCTTAACCTCTCTTCCTTCACCTCCCTTCCTTCACCTCCCTTCCTTAACCTCTCTTCCTTCACCTCCCTTCCTTAACCTCTCTTCCTTCACCCTCCTTCCTTCACATCTCTTCCTTCCCCTTCTTCACCTCTCTTCCTGCACCTCCCTTTCTTCACCTCCCTTCCTTCACCTCCCTTCCTTCACCTCCCTTCCTTCACCTCTCTTCCTTCCCCTCCTTCGCCTCCCTTCCTTCCCCTTCCTTCCTTCACCTCTCTTCATTCACATCCCTTCCTTCACGCCCCCCCCCCCCCCCCCCAAACACACACACACCTCCCTCACCTCCCTCTTTCACCTCCCTTCCTTCACCTCCCTTCCTTCACCTCTCTTCCTTCACCTCTTTTCCTTCACCCCTCTTCCTTCACCTCCCTTCCTTCGCCTCCCTTCCTTCACCTATCTTCCTTCACCTCTCTTCCTTCACCTTCCTTCCTTCACCCTTCTTCCTTCACCCCTCTTCCTTCACCTCTCTTCCTTCGCATCTCTTCCCTCACCTCTCTTCCTTCGCCTCTTTTCCTTCACTTCTCTTCCTTCACCTCTCTTTCTTCACCTCCCTTCCTTCACCTCTCTTCCTTCACCTCTCTTCCTTCGCATCTCTTCCCTCACCTCTCTTCCTTCGCCTCTTTTCCTTCACTTCTCTTCCTTCACCTCTCTTCCTTCACCTCCCTTCCTTCACCTCTCTTCCTTCACCCCTCTTCCTTCACCTCCCTTCCTTCACCCCTCTTCCTTCACCTCTCTTCCTTCGCATCTCTTCCCTCACCTCTCTTCCTTCGCCTCTTTTCCTTCACTTCTCTTCCTTCACCTCTCTTCCTTCACCTCTCTTCCTTCACATCTCTTCCTTCACCCCTTTCCTTCACCTCTCTTCCTTCCTTTCCTTCATCTCTCTTCATTCCCCTCCTTCACCTCCCTTCCTTCACCTCTCTTCCATAACCTCTCTTCAATAACCTCTCTTCCTTCACCTCTCTTCCTTCATCCCCCTTCCTTCCCCTTCCTTCCTTCCCCTCTCTTCCTTCCCCTTCTTCGCATCTCTTCCCTCACCTCTCTTCCTTCACCTCCCTTCCCTCACCTCTCTTCCTTAACCTCCCTTCCTTTACATCCCTTCCTTCACATCTCTTCCTTCCCCTTCTTCACCTCTCTTCCTGCACCTCCCTTTCTTCACCTCATTTCCTTCACCTTCCTCCACCTCTCTTCCTTAACCTCCATTCCTTCACCTCCCTTTATTCCCCTTCTTCTTTCCCCTTCTTCCCCTCTCTTCCTTCTAAACGTCACCTCCCTTCCTTCACCTCTCTTCATTCACATCCCTTCCTCCCCCCCCCCCCCCCGCTCACACACACACACACACACCTCCCTCACCTCCCTCTTTCACCTACCAGACGTTAAAAGATGGTACTTGTTGTTATCCTGTCTGGCGCTCGGCATTAAGGGGCTTAAACAAGGACTGGTCGGCTCGGAGTCAGTATACTGTGTCTAAGTGGGGTATTCATATTAAACTGCGGCATGGTATCTCATTGGGCTAGCACTATAAATCGGCATCAGTCCGGACTAGTACAAGCAGCCACACACACAGTGCAATAACCTTGGACGTGACGTTAAACCCAATTTCACCTCATCTCACCTTTCACCTACCTTCCTTCACCTCCCTTCTCTCACTTCCTTTCTTTCTCCCTCTTCACATCTCTTCCTTCTCCCTCTTTCACCTCTCTTCTTTCATCTTTTTTCTTCTTCTCTCTCTTTATCTCCGTTCCTTCACCTCTCTTCTTACTCACTCTTCACCTCTCTTCCTGCACATCTCTTCCTTCTCCCTCTTTCACCTCTTTTCTCTCCTCTTTCTCCCTTTTCATCTCTCTTCCTTCCCCTTTCTTCTTTCTTCCTTTTCACCTCTTTTCCTTCACCTCTCTTCTTTCTCCCTCTTCACCTCCGTTCTCTCATCTTTCTTCTTTCTCCCTCTTCACTTCCTTTTCTTTCACATCTCTTCTTTCTCCTTCTTTACTTCTTTTCTTTCACATCTCTTCTTTCTCCCTCTTTACTTCTTTTCTTTCACATCTCTTCTTTCTCCATCTTCACTTCTTTTCTTTCACATCTCTTCTTTCTCCCTCTTTACTTCTTTTCTTTCACATCTCTTCTTTCTCCCTCTTCACTTCTTTTCTTTCACATCTCTTCTTTCTCCCTCTTCACTTCTTTTCTTTCACATCTCTTCTTTCTCCCTCTTTACTTCTTTTCTTTCACATCTCTTCTTTCTCCCTCTTTACTTCTTTTCTCTCACCTCTCTCCTTTCTCCCTTATCACCTCTCTTCTCTCATGTTTCTTCTTTTTCTCTCTTCACATCTTTTCTTTCACATCTCTTCCTTCTCCCTTTATACCTCTTTTCCTTCACCTCTCTTCTTTCTCCCTCTTCACCTCCCTTCTGTCACATCCTCTTCTTTCTCCCTCTTCATCTCCCTTCTTTCAACTTTCTTCTTTCTCCCTTTTTTACCTCTCCTCTTTCTCCCTTTTCATCTCCCTTCCTTCACATTTCTTCTTTCTCCCTCTTCACCCCCCCCCTCCCTCACCTCCTCTCCTTCTCCCCCTTCACCTCTTTTTCTTCACATCGTTTCCTTCTCCCTCTTTCATATCTCTTCTTTCATCTTTCTTCTTTCTTCCTCTTTATATCCCTTACCTAAACTCTCTTCTTTTACCCTTTTCCCTTCACTTCCTTCACCTTTCTTCTTTCTCCCTTTTCATCTCTTTTCCTTCACTTTTCTTCTTTCTTCTTCACCTCTCTTCCCTCAGCTCTCTTCCTTCACCTTTCCTCTTTCTCCTTCTTTCAACTCTTTTCCTTCACTTCTCCTCTTTCTCCCTTTTCATATCTTTTCCCACACCTCCCCTCTTTCTCCCTCTTCACCTCTCATACTTCACCTCTCTTCTGGCTCACTCTTCACCTCTCTTCTTTCTGGGAAATGAAAAAGAGCGATATTGAAATGTTTTGCCCATGGGCGAGAAAAAGGTTTGGCCCATTGGCGAGAATATTTTCCTTTGCTCAAAACCCATGTTTCTGTTTCGCAAATACATACAGGTGTTCTTACAAGTTTCATGACACATAATTTAAGTCATTTTAACCTAATTCAACGATTTTATAGCGATATTGAAATATTTCGCCCATTGGCGAGAAATTGGTTTGGTCCATGGGCGAGAATATGTTCCTTCACTCAAAACTCATGTTTTTGTTTCGCAAATACATAAATGTTTTTCTTTCAAGTATCATGACACATAATTCAACTCATTTTAACCTTATTCAACGATTTTATAGCGATATTGAAACATTTCGCCCATGGGCGAGAAAGGTTTGGCTCTTAAAGTTAAGCATAATTTAATTTTTTACATTTTGAATAAAAGGAATTAAAAAAGTCATATTTAACAAACCTACACATTACCAAATACAAACCTTTATAACCCGTTCTACACTTGGTTCCAATTAACTTGGATCATTAAAGGTCGAAGGTCGTATACTACTCTAAAGTGAATACATCTACAGTGTACAAGTGACTTTTAATTGTATCATATATATTCATTGATAAGCAATTATTTTATTTCCTAATTCGAATGAGCACATTCTGAGGCTAAATCTGCAAAAGGGCAGACAAAATATTTCTTTGTACAATGCAAACGATACAAACGTAGCGGCTGATAAAAGAGACAATGACTGTATAATCCGCAATAAATTATGCGTTCTCGTTCAATCTATTGTATATACAATTTTGGATATTTGGTACATCCAAAAATACACAATTTTGAATATTTGGTATATCCAAAAATATACAATTTTGTATATATATGGATAGATTTTACCACTGCATAATTCAGTTTCTTCTTACTTTATACAGGGATTCTTACAATATGTGCCTGATATTAAAAATATTACTAATGATACCGGACAGTATTATTGCATGTCACAATAATATTATAATACTATTTTCATTGTGGCAACTATATTTGGAATGTTATAAAATAATTTGTATTTATTTATGTTGATAACATTTTACATAATAAAGTGAGTGAGTGAGTGAGTTAATATTTAAAGTCACATCGGCAATATTTCAGCCATATAGTGACTATATCAAATTAGACAATACATCAATTGAGAATATAAACCTGTCGACAAAGGACAGTAAAAGTACATAATAAAGCATTTGAGCAAACTTTTCTAACAGTTAGATCAATAATATATATAATAGGTACGCCACCCCTTTACAAATAAGATGACAGATCTATATATATACAAGTAGTTCAGAGTAGTTTAAACAATGACGGTAAAATAAATATACCATGAATACCGGCAAATATAAATATATACAATTTAATATATATGTTTCTTTTATTTCAAGTTATGGTGATTCTAAATTTACATTATTGCTTGATATTTTTTTACAAACTGTTGTATGCACTGTCCATTGTGATACATCTATTAAGTATATAAAAAAGGATCTTCGTTTAGTCAATTGACATGCGTTCATTGTAAACAAGGATTAGTGTGACAGGATTACTAAGTTTGTCATCTAGTATAATGCACTTCCTCGATTAGCATAATTAGAAGAGAGTTTATAATTAGTTATATCCGGAATCCAGTTAAACAAAACAGCTAGCATCAGTGGAGAGTGCGAGTAATTGGAGAAGAGGTGAGTAACTCTATGTGATTTATGAATTTGTGGAATTTTAATAACTAAACAAACGCCTGTCCCCAAAATGCGGTCGATCAGTGAACACACAGAATCGCAGATGATTCTATCGTACATTTGAGGGTGAATGTGAACGAAGCCGTGCAGAATGCCTTACGGCGATTTGTCATTCGTGCAATAGATATGGCAATCATGAGCGCTGACTCTATATTTGTTCGAAATAGAACATTTGAAAGAAATCACATTTACTTACAAGACTAGTACACAACAAAGCTATTAAGTGAATATTAAATAAATTGATTCACAATATGACAACATCAAATCCTATATTTGTTTAAAGCAACGGGTTTAAAGCATTCAAAATTGTACAATCATTATTATAAAATACAGCATGTTTATATATGTGTGTCGCTATCCCTCTCATGTCAAATACACAATGAATAATAATAAACTGTAATTTAAAATTACTAAAATGTATATCATCCGTGGTGGATTTGCACTAATATAATAACTTAATAATTAATTCATACTTTAAGATTCGTATTAAGTATCAAATAGTTAAATTATAGCTTTTCTTAATAATGGAACACCTTTCCATCAACCGCACCTCGCTGTTGACCACTTGTTTTTGTTCTGTTTTAATGTATATATGTATTATGTAATATAATATGCATGTATAACACGTCCCATTTAAATTCTGGAAACCCAATAGTCGAGAAACTCTACGGTCTTTTCCCAGTTTCGGTCAAGGGTATTTACAAAATTAAACATGCTGTTTTCATGGGAACATACCAAGGAAGAAAACATGAAAAAGAATATTGTTCAAAAACTCAATATTAACACTTTGTCGCCCATGGGAAGTGTGTCCCATGAACCTGCCCATGGGTAGACCCATGGGCGAGAATATTTTCATTTACTCAAAACTCTTGTTTTTGTTTCGCAAACACATAAATGTATTTCTTTCAAGTATCCTGACACAAAATTTGACTCATTTTAACCTAATTCAACGATTTTATAGCGATATTGAAATATTTCGCCCATGGGCGAGAAAAAGGTTTGGCCCATGGGCGAGAATATTTTCCTTTGCTCAAAACTCATGTTTTTGTTTCGCAAATACGTACAGGTGTTCTTACAGGTTTCATGACACACAGTCTAACTCATTTTATCCTAATTCAACAATTTTATAGCGATATTGAAATATTTCGCCCACGGGCGAGAAAAAGGGTTTTGCCCATGGGTGAGAATATTTTCCTTTGCTCAAATTCGTGTTTTAGTGTCGAAAATACTTAACGGTGTTCTTACAAGTTTCATGTCACATAATGTAACTCATTTTAACTTTGTTCAACTATTATTGAAATATTTCGCCCTGGAGCGCGAAGTTTGGCCCATGGGCAATAATATTTTCTTTGCGCAACAGTTTTAGTTTCGCAAATACATAAAGGTGTGTCTACAAGCATGATACATGAATTAACTTATTTTGACTTAATTCAAATAATTTGTGGCGTTATTAAAATATTTCGCACATGTTTTCGTCAGTCCCTTTAAAGCATTATCTAATTGTGTGCAAAGTATCATGTGAAATATACTTTATATTATATCATTACATTACTATTTAAAAAGGGCCTTTGGTTGGATGTTTCACCTTTTTACAAATTTCACCTTTTTTTCATATTGTAACGATCTTTCATGAACCACACAGGGCAATTAAGTGACACTAGGTATGCAATATACACGTACACGTACACGTACAAGTACGCGTATTTTAATGGAAAACAACGAGTCGTCTTTCATTGCATAACGTCTGGCTGAATATCTCACATTCTAACGAAATCTCGAAAAATTATTAAATTGTATGCGGTGTCGAACTGACCAATGGGAATTATGTTTAAAGGCGATTGAGGAAAACGTGAGTGAATATTGTGACACGAAAGCAACTTTTAAATGCATTGCCACCTTTGGTATGAAAAATGGGAACAGTTCAGAAAACAAACAAACAGCCTTCTTATGATAATTCTCAAATTCTCATTAGTACGCTGTATTTAATTACAGTGTCAGCCTTATTTACAGGTGATTCTACAATACCTGCTCTCGGTCAATTACAATCTACCACACCACGCGTGAATAAACAGTTATGCAGGTGTTGCTGTGGTCAGATACCTAGGCTCTCTCTATACATATTTGTTTTGTCGATATATGTATCTGTTTGATACGTATTACATATATTAAGGAAAAAAACGCCACAAAAAGTTTATGAAAGATGAATAAGTGCCTTGATATATTCAACGAGAACGTATCTTGTATTTTCTCCGCGATCCTGATGTGTATAATCATTTAATGGGTCATTCATTAAAAGGACGTTGTGAGGCGATATCAAAAGCGCCGCCCAATATACACAGTGTCGTCCGGTGAACTTCCACCCCACCCTGTCAGTAAGAGTTATGTAATCGGTACACAAATATCTTTGATACGATGTCAGTGTGGAAGGAGTTTGAATTACGTCAGCCACTGAGTGACGATTGAGGAAAACTTGAGTGAATATTATGACACGAAAACAACTTTTAATTGCATCGCCACTTTTGGTATGAAAATGGGAAAAGTTCAGAAAAAACAACAACAGCCCTCTTATGATAATTCTCATATTCTCATTAGTACGTTGTATCTAATTACAGTGTCGGCCTTATATACAGGTGATTCTACAATACCTGCTCTCGTTCAAATACAATCTACAACACCATGCGTGAATAAACAGTAATGCAGGTGTTGTTGTGGGCAAATACCTAGCCTGTATACATATATTTTTGTTGATACATGTACATGTATGACATATTTTCGTTAATATGTGGATATATTAAGCACAACGACACAAAACGTTTCTGAAAGATGAATTAGTGCCTTGATATATGATCATGAAAAAGAAACTTACTGAACTTTAATATTGTGGAAAATAACTCCAGTGAATTGGAGTAGACGCGCATGGTACGTTTGATAAACTAGCCAAACGTTTTGAGAGTTTAGGCCGGGTTCATTAAAGATCGTTACAATATGTACAAAAGGTGAATTTGTAAAACTTCTATAAAGGAAACATCCAACCAAAGGTAAATAGGTAATGTAATGATATAATATAAAGTATATTTCACATGATACAATATACTTTGTACACAATTAGTTGATGCTTTAAAGGGACTGACGAAATATTTTAATAACGCCACAAATGAGTTGAATCATGTGTCATGCTTGTAGACACATCTTTATATATTTGCGAAACTAAAACTGTTGAGCAAAGGAAAGTATTCTCGCCCAGGTGCCAAACTTTCTCGCCCAGGGCGAAATATTTCAATAGCGCCGGAAAAAAGTTGAATTAAGTTGAAATGAGTTAAATTATGTGTCATGAAACTTCAAAGAACACCTTTATGTATTTGCTAAACAAAACCAGTCTACAGATGAAACTGATAAATCTGTTAATAAGTATGGGAAACTACTACTTAATCTGTGCTCTAATTTAAATATGAATATTGTGAATGGTCGGGCTGGTTCAGATGCGTCCGTTGGTGATTGTACATTTCTTGCGTCAACAGGAGCGAGTGTAATAGATTATGTCATTGTGTCAAGTGATTTGTTTGCAATGTGCTCAGATTTTAATATCGGATCTCGGACCGAGTCACCGCACACTTCAATCACGTGACTATGAAATCCACACCAGTTCGTCAGCTGATACCCACCGAGACGGGGAAGGTTTCAAATTTTTATGGGATAATAATTTTAAATTTGCTGAAAGATTTAGAGACAATATCTTGTCATCCGATATATCATCTATGCTTAATGACTGTTGCACTCTTGCCTTGACCGATAACGAAGAAAAAGAAGAAACCAGATCAACCATGGTTTGACTCAGAGTGTGATTTCAATCGATCAGAAATGCTGAGGCTACTGAAATGTTTTAGAAGATCAAAGAACAGTGAATCAACGCAATAAATATAATGACCTAATAAGGATTAAAAAAAGACAATATAATACATCTATCAGAGACATTTTACTAGGTTATATAAATAACTCAAAAGAGTTTTGGACTGTGCTAAAGAAATATACAACCAAGTCGTCAAAAAAAAAGGACAAAGTAAATATATCAGAATGGTTTTCGTATTTCAAGAACTTATTTGAAGAATGTTACGCTAATTTGCCAGAACAGACTGAAAACTCTGATACTGACTATAACGCTGATGATACGGCCGCCTGTGTACTGGATTCTCCGATCACCCAAGAAGAGATACAAGAAGCAATCTATAAGCTAAATCTCTAGGGGAAGATAACCTTATCTCAGAATTTTTCAAATCAGCCTCCGATATATTGTTGCCATACATGGAATTGTTGATTAATGTCAATTTGTAATCATCCTATTTCCCTGAATCATGGAGTACAGGTATCATAGTCCCTTTGTATAAGTCAGGTGATAAATCTGATCCCAATGATTATAGAGGTATTTCCCTTTTAAGCACTTTAAGTAAACTTTATACATCAGTTCTTAATGCAAGATAAGTATTTTGGGCAAATTCGTACGACAAAATAAGTGAGTCGCAAGCGGGATTTCGAAAAGGATATAGCACAATAGATAATATTTTCATTTTACAAACTATTATTCAACACTACCTTTAAAAAAAGCGTGGTAAGTTTTATGCGCTTTTGTGGACTTCAAAAAAGCTTTCGACTTTGTTAACAGATCTATATTATGGTTTATATTAAAATACAGGTGAGTTTCACCCAAGATGTTAAATGCACTTGAATCTATTTATAGTTGTGTGAAGGGATGTGTTAAATCAAATAACATATTATCTGAAAGTTTTGATTGCCCTTCGGACCTCAGGCAAGGCTGCGTGTTAAGCCCCTTCTTATTTTCTATTTTTATAAATGAGCTTGCTGAACAAATAGAATCTACATGTGCGCCAGGGGTGCAACTGCATCCTGATATCATACAGCTATTTCTGCTGTTATTTGCAGATGATATCGTCCTTTTTGCAGAGACTGTCTATAGGCTACAAAAACGAATTAATGTTTTAAGTTGTTTTTGTGATAAATACCACCTGTCTGTTAACTTAGCAAAAACTAAAATCGTTGTTTTTAAAAATGGTGGAAATTCATCAAGAGTCCAAAAGTGGTATTTAAACGAGCACCAGCTTGAATGTGTTTCCAGTAACAAATACTTGGGATTATTTTTCTCTAGATCCTTACTGTGGTCTGTTCATGTTAATAGTGCATCAACTCAGGCAAAAAAGGTTCTGTGTGGAATTATCAAATCATTATATATGTTAAATCCATTACCCCATGATCTATTTTTTAAAATCTTTGATTCCAAAATCAGCCCAATTCTATTGTATGGCTCTGAAGTTTGGGGTGTTCATAATTACGAAGAAATAGAAGTTGTACAACATGTACAAATGTTTGCCTGTAAGAGATTTTTATGTGTTAAGCAGCTGGCTCTAAAAACGTCTTAAAACTGAAATTATTCCAAAAAGAATAAGTCATTGAAATGCTGTTTATTACCATTTCAGCGTTTATTTCACATACACACAAAGCTAAAATATTAATTTCATGTATTATTACGCTCAGAGGGTAAACAATTCCACCACCTAACTTCTGGCAATCATTGACGTGATCGAACAGAGATACGACAATATCCGACAGATCCTACTATGATGCCTAGTACATGGTTGAACAGAGCTACGCCAGTATCAGGTCATATCCCACTATGATCCGTAGGACATGGTTGCATAGAGATGCGACAATAGCCTGACATATCCTGAGTGATCCCTAGTATATGGTTGAATGAAGATGCGGCAATATCCGGACACATCCCACTATGGTCCCTTGTACGTACATGGTTGAACAAAGATACGACTATATCCGGACACATCTCACTATGGTCTCTATTACGTACATGGTTGAATAGAGAAACGACAATATCCGGACACATCCAACAATGGTCCCTTGTACGCACATGGTTGAATAGAGATACGAAAATATCTGGACACATCCCACTATGGCCCCTCGTTCGTACATGGTTGGATAGAAATACGACAATATCCGGACACATCCTACTATGGTACCTTGTACATACATGGTTGAATAGAGATACGACAATTTCCGGACACATCCCACTTTGGTCCCTTGTAAGTACATGGTTGAAAGAAATACGACAATGTCCGGTCATATCCCACTATGGTCCCTTGTACGTACATGTTTGAATAGAGATACGACAATATCAAGACATATCCAACTATGGTCCCTTGTACCTGGTTGAAAAGAGATACGACAATATCCGGACACATCCCATCATGATCCCTTGTACGTACATCGTTGAATAGATAAACGACAATATCCGGACACATCCCACTATATGGTCCCTCGTTCGTACATGGTTGAATAGAGATACGACAATTTCCGGACACATCCCACTATGGTCCCTTGTACGTTCATGGTTGAATAGAGACACGACAATATCCGGACACATCCTATTATTGTCCCTTGTAAGTACATGGTTGAATAGAGATACAACAAAATCCATACATGTCCCACTATGGTCCCTTGTACCTGGTTGAAAAGAGATACGACAATATCTAGACACAACCAACCATGATCCCTTGTACGTACATCGTTGAATAGATGAACGACAATATCCGGACATATCCCACTATGGTCCCTTGTACATGGTTGAATAGAGATACGACAATATCCAGACATATCCCTACATCGTCCCTTGTATCTGGTTGAATAGAGATACGACAATATCCGGACACATCCCACTATGGTCCCTTGTAAGTACATGGTTGAATAGAGATACGACAATATCGGGTTTTATCTCACTATGGTCCCTTGTAGGTACATGGTTGAATAGAGATACAATAATATCCAGACACATCCCACTATGGTCCCTTGTAGGTACATGGTTGAATAGAGATACGACAATATCCGGACACATCCCACTATGGGTCCCTTGTACGTACCTGGTTGAAAAGAGATACGACAATATCTAGACACATCCAACCATGATCCCTTGTACGTACATCGTTGAATAGATAAACGACAATATCCGGACACATCCCACTATGGTCCCTTGTAAGTACATGGTTGAATAGAGATACGACAATATCGGGTTTTATCTCACTATGGTCCCTTGTAGGTACATGGTTGAATAGAGATACAATAATATCCAGACACATCCCACTATGGTCCCTTGTAGGTACATGGTTGAATAGAGATACGACAATATCCGGACACATCCCACTATGGGTCCCTTGTACGTACCTGGTTGAAAAGAGATACGACAATATCTAGACACATCCAACCATGATCCCTTGTACGTACATCGTTGAATAGATAAACGACAATATCCGGACACATCCCACTATGGGTCCCTTGTACGTACATGGTTGAATAGAGATACGACAATATCCAGACATATCCCACTATGGGTCCCTTGTACGTACATGGTTGAATAGAGATACGACAATTTCCGGATACATCCCACTATGGGTCCCTTGTACGTACATGGTTGAATAGAGATACGACAATATCCGGACACATCCCACTATGGGTCCCTTGTACGTACATGGTTGAATAGAGATACGACAATATCCGGACACATCCCACTATGGGTCCCTTGTACGTACATGGTTGAATAGAGATACGACAATATCCGGACACATCCCACTATGGTCCCTTGTACGTACATGGTTGAATAGAGATACGACAATATCCGGACACATCCCACTATGGTCCCTTGTACGTACATGGTTGAATAGAGATACGACAATATCCGGACACATCCCACTATGGTCCCTTGTACGTACATGGTTGAATAGAGATACAACAACATCCGGACACATCCCACTATGGTCCCTTGTACGTACATGGTTGAATAGAAATACGACAATATCCGGACACATCCCACTATGGGTCCCTTGTACGTACATGGTTGAATAGAGATACGACAGTATCCAGACACAGACAGACAGACAATAGTTTATTAACGTCTCACTCCTGTACATACATAAAACAGCTTTATACAACTTGACATAGATCAAAATATACAGAACCATTCAATAGAATTATGAGAGACGAAATGTCACAGAATTTAAACATAAATGATATAAAGATGATATAGTCAAAAGTTATCCATATAAAAGATGTTTTATACGATTATGAATTAAAAAGCAGACTTTGGCAAGTATAAAACACACACTCGAGTCACTGAAAATAAAACAAAGTTTGGCGATATCAGGTATATCTAAAACATTATAAGATTTAGCAATACATTCATTAAAAAGAGTTGCCCTGATATCATCATATAATGCGCAGTGAAACAAAACATGGACCTCGTCTTCTACGCTGTCATTACAGTGAAAACATTTTCTATTATTTGACAGGTACACCTTCGTATCGACCGGTTTCCACTCGAATAGGAGCCACTCGACATCTAAACTTGGCTAGTGCCGATCTATAGTTTCTGGGCATCTTATTTGAAACATAGTATTCTGTCCCATATACTTGTTTGTAACATCGATACATTCTCAATTTATTAAGCCCATTTCGCCCCTCTTCCTTTCTTAACATATCACTCCAACGGGTAACATATTCATTTTTACACCATTGTTCCACCTGTGTACAAACAGAAAATTTATCAATAAAACCTGTAGCGTTTAATGGATGTCCTAAATCCATATTAGTAAACTTCTTTCTTACCCTACCATTCCAATTTTTACAACCATTTACAGCGTATCTATCAGCCCAGTTAAACACGTGTTTGTTTAACCTACTAGACATATTCTTAAGGCGACACCATTGTCTTGCTACACTTTTCCACTGTCTGACAACAGGCGGTATCCATCCCATGTCCCCATTTATAGCGACGTTAGGGGCGTATTTGCCGAGTCCCAAATAAAATCTAATGGCTCTATGGCGTACAGCATTTATTGCTGGCACATCATAATTACCCCAGATAGCCGCCCCGTAGTCAAGAACAGACCACACCATACTATCGTACAATCTGGAATAGGTTTGGAAATGCATACCACCTATTGTCTTAACTTTGGATCCCATTATGGTCCCTTGTACCTGGTTGAAAAGAGATACGACAAAATCCGGACACATCCCACCATGATCCCTTGTACGTACATTGTTGAATAGAGAAACGACAATATCCGGACACATCCAACAATGGTCCCTTGTACGTACATTGTTGAATAGAGAAACGACAATATCCGGACACATCCAACAATGGTCCCTCGTTCGTACATGGTTGAAAAGAGATACGACAATATCTGGACACATCCCACTATGGTTCCCTGTATATATAAAATATATATATAGGTCCTACTGTAACATAATTCTCGTTGACTACTGTGTTGAACAAATGAGGGACGTAGCCAGCAATTCATCTTCGTCTTCTTCAACAATATTCCAAAACATTTAAGCCTCCTTGTAATGCCGCTCTGTGAGTATCCCTCTCCCTTTTTCTGTTTTTAGAAGCCTCTTGATATCGATCTAGGGTTTAACCAGTACAGTTTTAATACCAGCTTTGTTGGTAACAATAAACATTTGGAAACCGCCTCTTGCAAACAGCGAACGCCTTCCTTTTTACCTCTGGTATCCTCTTCATGCAAAGGACCCGCATGATGAATAAGGCACAATTAATCTTGGGCTGTGTAAGACAAGACCTATCATGTCATTATCTTGTCCGTTGTCATCACAACTTAGTTCTCCTATAATGGTGTTGATCTGCTTCCGAAGTGAATGTTGTAAATCCTAGAGTTCGAGTCTCTGTTTATTTAGCCAAATTAGGGTTTCAGGGTTAAATTGCACAATGAAATATAAAGCGCCCTCGGCTATGTCGAACCATTTGCGATAGGGTGGAACAGATCCCCCAACCCACAGCTATAGTATTGCTGAACTACCTCCCAAAACGTGAGACCATCAATGGTAAGTTTTCCGTTAACGTGCTAAGGTCACTCCGTGAGAATATGAAGGTGAAATGCCCTGGAAAACTCGCTAAAGATGTGCTGTTCCACCAGGACAATGCACCTTTGCACACATCGTTTGTAGTCATAGCTGCAATGCTTGCCCGTGGCTTTAAACTCATCGAGCTTCCTCCATATTCATCATATTTGGCAACATTAGATTATCCCCTGTTACTTCGCACGAAGACTGAACTGTATGGCAAGCATTATCGAAATGATGATCAAACCATTTCTGCTGTAGAGGACACTTGACACAGCTTTGAGGAGGCCTTCTACACAAGTTTGATACAGGCACCCAAACATCGTTGGCAGAAGTGTGTGAATCTCGAAGTGGATTATATTGAAAAATAATTAGCACATAAACTCAATCAGTGCATAGTTAGACTCAGAACTTTTCAGGCACCCCTCGTATGTTGTCTTTTTGGCTTTCCTAAAACGTTTATGCGTAGTTAACTGAGACTGATTATTTCGTTCAACCACCATAAACCTGTACATTTAGATTTCTGTAGACATAACGTGAATTAAGCACTTTCTTATACAGCTATCACATCCGTCGCAAGTAACAATTGTGGGTAGCCAGGGGCTGAGGCCCGCGACAGCAAAGTGTACTAATTGGAAACACAGATTTTGCTGTCCAGGGACTTCAGGGGGCACAGACACGGTTGGGTGGTACGGGCGTTTTGCTCTTACGGTACCAGGCAAAGATGATAGAAACAAAGGAGCCGAAGCTTATTATTAAAATACTTTTACTATGAGACAAATGTATATGGACATACATAAATACAGGAGTATTCTTAGCAGGGGGTTGATGTGAGTGAGGGGAAGGTGAAATGGTGAAAGTAGTAGATAAGCTCTAATGACTTACAATCTTTTCTTGACGGGCACTTGTACTTCGGTTTGTCTAGGGATGGGATCGAGGTTGAAGCTTTGGCTGTGGACGGCGGTTGGTCATTTCTGTTCTGTTGATCGATTGAAATGGTCCGACTGCAAGATGCCATATTGGAGAGTAGAGTAGGTTTAAATGTGTGGCCTGGATCCATCTGGATCGAAGGGGGTAGGACTGTGAGACAGGTGCTGGTAGCTGGTTGATAATGCAAATGAAGCGTAAGATTTTTAGGGTTCCGTAATATTCCAGACGGAGGTCTGTAAATAATCTGGACCTGACAATCGAGTGATTGACATCACCAGCATCGATCTATGCAACTGGGATACGATGACATGCAATAGCCAAGTCAGCGACACTGACCCTCCAATCCGGTTAGTCGCCTCTTACGACAAACACGGCTTGCTGAAGACCAATTCTGAATGGCATTGCTATATGAATATAATTCATTATTCGCGAAGGATTCAAACAATTTATTATTGAGTTCACTACCTTTGTCGCTTTGAATGATCTCGGGGGACCTCGGATCAGCCTGTTTTGATATACCTTTAAACTCATTGAGCATATTTAAAGGCTGTTTAAGTTTCTACGGTTCTACACATGGCAATTTTATCAAACACATCTATAACGAACAGAATATATCTAAATCCAGTAATTTCCGAGGCATAGTATGTCGCAGCTGTAAAGTCCATTTGCCATAACTGATCAACTATGCATATAGTAGATCTGGAATATATCTCTCGGAAATGATTTACGGACATCCTTGTGTAAAGTGTGGGTTTGTGAAGCCTCTTTGCCACTCTTGTACCATACTCGTATGTTTATTACTTTTGGTCGCACGCCATATCGCAAACATAAGTAGTTAATTACATTTTGTCTGACTTTTTATAGCAATCATATGTGGTCTTACAGAGCATAACTGGCAGTATTATGTTTATTGCTTTATTAGCCAATATGCTTGAGATGTTTTACGATATAAGGTTCTCAGGTCTAAATACTGTCAACTTGACCTCAGCTGGGAAGGGGTTCAAGGGATATTACAGGAACAGTAAAATCGGTGGATTATTGAGGTGAACCATGCATGCATACCTTTTCTGATCTACATCAAGAATACTTTGCTAATGCGTTTACTGATAACGATCAAACCATCGAAAGTTTTCATTTACTGAATTTCTGATCTATCGAAACAATAGGAGCTTAATCACGTTACGAATGCGCTCAAGGCGCTAATGGAAATCAACACTACCGAAAACCAAACCAATACTTATGATGAGGAATATTACAATATTATCATATAATGGGTAGGTTTCTCGGCAGGATAAAGCCAACGGATAAAAACAATATCCGTCGGGGTCATATGCGGATAGAGATGCAAATATCAAAGGTCAGGTAGGGACTACTTTCAGTGTTTACAAACAAACATGGCGTCGCCCTTGTCATTCGGCAATCGAGTCAGAATTAACCATCGGGAATCTGGATAAACTAAAGGGATAATTGCTATCATTATCAAAAGAACAATCTAATATACTGAAAATCAGTGTCTAACTGTGATGTAGCTAAGGCATTTTATAACTTTTGGCAACTTTGGAGATATAAATTTCGAACTAATTTTGCGAGGGCACTAGGCCCAGCCAAGCGGGATCAGTAGCCATATCTGTGCTTGTAGACCTCTGCGGCTTGAAACCTTTTCCACAAATTAAAAAAGTTGGTTTTGGCCGAAATATGTTTGAATTGTTACCTTGTTTCGTTTTGTCGCTCTGTGTACATCTGACTCAGTGACTGTACTTAACGACTCCCCTGTCTGTGTCAGGTGTGCTCGTATTCAGGACGACATTAGCCATCATACCACCTCATGGATACAGAACGGAGAGACGCTACACGATACAGTGTCTCAATACAGGTTACGTTGGCTAATGCATCAGGATCAAGATCACAAATACAGAATGTACGCAACGGAGGAGAAGCAAAGTTTATGTTCTGTGTAGCTGTTGGAAATCAATTCCTGAAATTAAGGATAACTGCTCCAAGGGTACTCAAATACGACCCAGTAATCCGTCATCAGTTACGTGTAGCTAAGTCAGTGCTTTTATATGGAGATGGTATTTAGAAACGTATCACTCCAGTAAACGTTTCAATTCAACGGTCCTTATAAAACGAAAACCAACTTGAAAACATGATGACTTCTGTTGTTTCTCCTGAATGTGATGTAGTTGTAATAAACACGTAAATAAATACAAACACACCCATTTTGTTTGATTAAATCACCAAAGACATTTTTCATATACTCGCGAAAAATATAATATACGCCAATATCACACCAATTGCCGAGATCGTGAACAATTCACTTGGAATACAATGTTACACCAATGACCGATATTGTGAACAATACCCTGGGTATACTTTATCGTTCAAAAAGTTCCCAGAAAGCTGGCTGTACCCATATAAGAGCGACACGAGCGCCTTTTTCGGCCGGTCTTGCGTCTTATCTACTTGCCAAGTGCGGAATGCATTCCCATCTGAAAACAACGAATACCTGCCAATTTCCAATTTTATTGCAGATTCAAGGACATATCCGCATCTATCAAGACAATCCACAATGACAAAATTGTGGACAATCCTTAGTGCCCTGACACATTATAGGGACTGTTACGTTTTGCTACTGCCACGTATTTGACGTATTTGAATTGCCTTGTTTGATTGTAAGCATAAATCTATGTTTCAATATAATGCACTGATTATTCATGGGCATTGTGTGGTAATTTGTTAATTTCACATTTTAGTTCTCTAGGTAGAGATGTAGGTTTTACCTTTGCGTTTCAGTCTGGGTAGCTGACATATCCCGTTTATTGGTGGTCTATCTGCTTCCGCTGTTTATAGTGGTCTATCCCGCACAGCTGTACTTTAGGTAGACTATATGGGGTAGCTGACATATCCCGTTTATTGATGATCTATCTGGTTCCGCTGTTTACAGTGGTCTATCCCGCACAGCTGTACTTTAGGTAGACTATATGGGGTAGCCGACATATCCCTTTTTTTGGTGGTCTGTCTGGAGCAGCTGTTTATAGTGGTCTATCCCGCACAGCTGTACTTTAGGTAGACTATATGGGGTAGCCGACATATCCCTTTTTTTGGTGGTCTGTCTGGAGCAGCTGTTTATAGTGGTCTATCCCGCACAGCTGTACTTTAGGTAGACTATATGGGGTAGCTGACATATCCCGTTTATTGGTGGTCTATCTGGTTCCGCTGTTTACAGTGGTCTATCCCGCACAGCTGTACTTTAGGTAGACTATATGGGGTAGCGACATATCCCGTTTTTTTATGGTCTATCTGGTGCAGCTATTTATAGTGGTCTATCTGGCACAGCTGTACTTTAGGTAGACTATATGGGGTAGCCGACATATCCCGTTTATTGGTGGTCTATCTGGTGCAGCTGTTAAAACTGGTCTATCCCGCACAACTGTACTTTAGGTAGACTATATGGGGTAGCTGACATATCCCGTTTATTGGTGGTCTATCTGGTGCAGCTGTTTATACTGGTCTCTCCCGCACAGCTGTATACCCGTGAAGATTCCGGGGTAGAATAGGTCTTCAGCAACCCATGCTAGGCGTAAAAGGCGTCTATGCTTGTCGTAAAAGGCGACTTACGGGATCGGGTGGTCAGGCTCGCTCGCTTGGTAGATGCATGTCATCGGTCCCAATTGCGTGGATCGATGCTCATGATGTCAATCAGTGGATTGTCTGGACCAGATTCGATTATGTACAGACCGCTGTCATATCGCTGGAATATTGATGAGTGCAGCGTTAAACAACAAACCAACCAACCAACCGCACAGCTGTACTTTAGGTAGACTATATGGGGTAGCGGACATATCCCGTTTATTGATGGTCTCTCTGGTGCAGCTGTGTATAGTGGTCTATCCCGCACAGCTGTACTTTAGGTAGACTATATGGGGTAGCCGACATATCCCGTTTATTGGTGGTCTATCTGGTGCAGCTGTTTATAGTGGTCTATCCCGCACAGCTGTACTTTAGGTAGACTATATGGGGTAGCGGACATATCCCGTTTATTGATGGTCTCTCTGGTGCAGCTGTGTATAGTGGTCTATCCCGCACAGCTGTACTTTAGGTAGACTATATGGGGTAGCCGACATATCCCGTTTATTGGTGGTCTCTCTGGTGCAGCTGTTTATAGTGGTCTATCCCGCACAGCTGTACTTTAGGTAGACTATATGGGGTAGCCGACATATCCCGTTTATTGGTGGTCTCTCTGGTGCAGCTGTTTATAGTGGTCTATCCCGCACAGCTGTACTTTAGGTAGACTATATGGGGTAGCTGACATATCCCGTATATTGGTGGTCTATCTGGTGCAGCTGTCTATAGTGGTCTATCCCGCACAGCTGTACTTTAGGTAGACTATGTTGGGTAGCGGACATATCCCGTTTATTGATGGTCTATCTGGTGCAGCTGTGTATAGTGGTCTATCCCGCACAGCTGTACTTTAGGTAGACTATATGGGGTAGCTGATATATCCCGTTTATTGGTGGTCTATCTTGTGCAGATGTTTACAGTGGTCTATCCCGCACAGCTGTACTTTAGGTAGACTATATGGGGTAGCGGACATATCCCGTTTATTGGTGGTCTCTCTGGTGCAGCTGTGTATAGTGGTCTATCCCGCACAGCTGTACTTTAGGTAGACTATATGGGGTAGCTGACATATCCCGTTTATTGGTGGTCTATCTGGTGCAGATGTTTACAGTGGTCTATCCCGCACAGCTGTACTTTAGGAAGACTATATAGGGTAGCGGACATATCCCGTTTATTGATGGTCTATCTGGTGCAGCTGTGTATAGTGGTCTATCCCGCACAGCTGTACTTTAGGTAGACTATATGGGGTAGCTGACATATCCCGTTTATTGGTGGTCTATCTGGTGCAGCTGTCTATAGTGGTCAATCCCGCACAGCTGTACTTTAGGTAGACTATATGGGGTAGCTGACATATCCCGTTTATTGGTGGTCTATCTGGTGCAGCTGTTATATAGTGGTCTATCTGGTAGGTCAGAGTGCGGATAACAATTTTCATTTCAAGTATTCCTGCCACGACATAAATTAAGAGGAAATAATGATATATAACATTTGTTATTCATTATATTGACATAAAAACAACGATGTACCAACGTTTTCAGTAGAGTGACGGAAAAACATGTTCAGGGCGAATTTGTGATTCAAAGCCACAGTCACAGGTTTCTGGCGCGCCCAAAATAAACTGACTGCGGCACCATAGACGACTGTGGCCCTTCAAAAAGTGTCACGGTACGCGTGACAGTCACTATATAAATCACAGTTACCCGTGACAAGCGACCTAAAGGATCGTGCTCTTTACGTCGATATCTACCGCACAGGTAAGGCGTATTTACATTATCCGTGTATCATTAATATATTCAATTTACACACAAAAATACATGTAGGGATCGCAAAGGTAGTTTATTGTGAAGTTGAAGAGTGGGAGAGTTTTGGGAAGATTACAGCTACATCGCAGTAGTCGGTTTTTAACGCTGCAATACTTTAGTCAAATGAGGTGATGTGAAATGGGGTTTAACGTCGCGTTGATATCAAAAACAGAATTTGTTCTAGATAAAAACATAAAAATATATCGTATTATATCTTACACGGCACGATAAAGGCCAATATCCTGACGTTTGGAATTTTGTGTGCGTGCAATTTAATGTCACATCGGTAAAATGTCAGCCATATCCTGACGAGGCAAAATGATACATTAATAACAAATATATTTGGACTGTAATACTATGCAATCCTGTCGTCGAAGGACAGTACAATAACTAGAATTTAACAGATGTTATGACAACACAATAACTAGAATTTAACAGGTGTTATGACAGAACAATAACTAGAATTTAACAGATGTTATGACAGCACAATAACTAGAATTTAACAGATGTTATGACAGAACAATAACTAGAATTTAACAGATGTTATGACAGCACAATAACTAGAATTTAACAGATGTTATGACAGCACAATAACTAGAATGTAACAGATGTTATGACAGCACAATAACTAGAATGTAACAGATGTTTTACAAAGAAAGTGTTATCCCAGATGTAACATTCGTTATATTTCGCCAAGTGGCAAAGTGGCATTGTGTGTTAATGACTAGAATATCACATATTTATTTTAAAATGGTTTCAGAGCATGTTAAAATAAACTATCATTCAACAGCACAATATAAAACGGTATGTAGATCGCAAGCAGCTGAAGGTAGATAGATCATCATATTAGGGCCCATGGGGACTTACAGCACTTTTACTTACTGCATAAACCCCAGCAGGATTCCCATCACCCCCTCAGGTTTTGGCGAATGTAGCCAAACATTAAGAAAAACGTATTCTACTATCGGAAATACAAATTCTCAAAATTTATGTAACATTTCAATTTCTTAAAAAAGCAAGAAATAAAAGGGGACAGATTTAAAAGGATTCTTAATAGGTGAAACCTTGAAATAATTATCTCTTGTACTGGCAAAATACAAAATGGAGCATCCCCATGCCAATATATTTCCATGTGTATGACGAGCGTGACCAATACGACATCGTCGCATAATGACCTCTTCAAATCTGGACTGACAACCCAAGTAGGTCTAACCAATAGTGGGTTTTATTGCATGTAACTTGATGATATCTACTTTGGTGTCCCACTTCTTTTGCATTAGATCTCTGATCTAACATGTAATAACAGGTACATAATCACTGTATGTGATAAGAAGTTGCGTCACAGATTTGTTGAGTGAGTTCTTTGCAGCAGCAACGGCCATTGTGTTACCAATGATTCCAACATGGCTGGGTAACCAACAAAATACGATGTCATATTTACCAGTGGCAATTATGTTATCATTATGTAATTCAACAATTTTACGTAAAAGGGGATGTTCACATATCAGAAATAGAATATGATAATATTATGAACTGTTAATGTTCAGACTGGCCCGGTTATTGATATATTTAGAGCTGTTGTCTGGCAATCTATGACATATTATTCAATATCCAGTACTACGTCACCATCATTGGATCCATCTGTAAATATAGATTTGTAAGTGTCATGTGTTTCGTAACCGAGTGTATTCTTGTTGGCGATCAGTTGGATGTTTCTGAATTCTTCAGTTTAGTTTTTGTAAAGTCTACCTAGGGCTTTACCATTTGCCAAGGAGACGAGGGCAAAACGTTGGGTGGGGGCTATATCTTAGTGTTTAATATCAGCAGCAGACATGGCAGATTTGATTCATTTGGAATAGTGTTGGTGTGAATGTAACTGCATAAAGTTCCAATTATTCTAAATCATTTGGTTCTATTCAGTGTCCATACCGTCCATTATCATGGCAGGTGTGTTATGTGGCAGCGGGTAGCGACACAAAACCAAATCAACGACATTTACATGTGTCTGCATACATTTTGGAATAATTTGGACAGTTAGAAATGAAACATTTCCTCTAAATTTTCAGGTACAGAAATCAACCGGAAATCGTATAATTGCAAATATTTACGCAGGTTTGGCATATATGAAATAATATGGGCACCTATAGTTACTTAGCGAAATACAAGCCTAATCAATGAGTTGTGTGTCATGTTATATGCAATAAAATACATTGGATTATACTACCGACAAAGAATCAGGGAACTGATGCATTGATAGCGAGGGAATAATTACCACAAATGTATGTAAAATTAATTTCGGGTGTGTGGATCAATATCTTGTGTGTCCACATCCACATGCACGACATTTGCGTTCTGTTGAATAACTAGTGTACGGTTGCCCTAGGTATTGCCCGTCTGAAGTGCTACTCTAAGCTGGGCCACGTTGGCGTGTGTTGGGTCTCTGGTGTACACTCTCCGCCTTGAAAATCCCATAGATCTCTGTTGGGGACATGTCAGAGGACTTCCATTGTCCTACGCGTTGTCGGAGATAATCGGTGACGATCTGAGGTGAGGTGAAATGGGGTTTAACGTCGCGTCCAAGATTATTGCACTTGTATAGCGACGTGCATGTACGTGTGGGTGTTTGTGTGGCTGCTTGTACTAGTCCGGACTGATGCCGATTTAAAGTGCTAGCTCAGTGAGATACCATGCCCCAGTATACTGACTCCGAGCCGACCAGTCCTTGTTTTAGCCCCTTAATGTATCCTTCTAGATAGAGTGAGAGATGCAACTGAAGAGAAGACAGATAACAGTTTAATCTGTCACCAATTTATTTAAACACTGCTTTTGTATGTTAACGTTTGGTGTACAAGTGATAAGTCCTCGTTTTAAGGACATGGACAGCTCACCAGGTCTGTAAGACTACATTCATGAGTTATAGTGAGTGTGTGAGTGAGCATGGTTTTACGCCGCTTTTAGCAATGTTCTATATCACGGCTGGGGAAACATTGTACCCATGTCGGGAATAGAACCCGGGTCTTTGGCGTGATGAGTGAACACTTTAACCATTAGGCTACCCGACCATCCCCCGTGAGTTATAAATTACCAGGAGGAAAGTGAGGCTCTGACCCAATGTCTACCCTCGTGTACCACCGCTTGCCCAGGTGAATATGATACGAGTTAGTATGTGGGTCACCATGGGAGTATGCTTTTGTATGATCATATTATGAGAAGTTGAACCGAGCTTGTTTTAATGATATGGGTGCCGCCGAGTATATCATCTGTCATTTGGGTATCTATCCTGCTATGGATCTACTAGATCTATTTCATATTTTAGCTGCATTAATCCCCCTCTCCTTTTGATTTATTGTTGTTTTTGATTTTATAGTTATAAGTACTAATAAAATAATCATAAACCCCATTGAAATCTCCATATACCACACATGTTTAGGGTGTGTATCATCACATCTAGTTTATAATGAAAATTAGATTCATCAGTATTTGGATCATGTATACTGATAGTAGCAAGTTTGTATGTATCCAGGATGTTCTGTTGTAATCATATTTCCAGCATCACGACTTTTCACACGGTTGTTGTCAAAGTACTTGGGACCGGCTCCGTGGTCTAGTGGTACAGCGTCTGCCCGGAGGGAGGTAGGTCGAGGGTTCGATTCCCAGCCGCGTCAAACCATAAGACATTAAAAGACGGTACTTGTTGTTACCCTGCCTGGTGCTCGACATTAAGGGGCTAAAACAAGGAATGGTCAGCTCGGAGTGGGTATAGTCTGTCTGAGTAGGATATTCATGTTAAACTGTGGCATGGTATCTCAGTGGGCTTGCATTACAAAACAGGCATTAGTCCGGACTAGTACAAGTAGCCACACATACACACACGTTCACTCACAACACACAGATGCATGCACGTCGCTATATGGGTGGAATAATCTCGAAAGCGACGTTAAACCCCTTTTGATCTCACCTCTAAGTACTTGGAACACAAAATAGCTACCCCTCTGGAATTACCTTTAAATGAGCTAAATTAACATATCTTACATCCCAAGTCTTCGTAGACTTGGTGTTTCATACCTTGATTGATGAACGTCTTCTCTTCAAGAATCTGAAATTTCACTTTCGCTTTGCCTTAACTTTCAAACCTCTGCCATTTAATGATATAATCTTTATTTTATCCATTATCCATTGTGAGTAGGTGAATCGTACACCTGATATAGGATTAGTTCGGTATATGGAGCCAGGAAACGGACTACTCCTTATAAACTAACTTATATTGCAATATGGTATCTTATGTCATGCAGGGTAGGTTGATATAAATAAAGCAGGTTCGTGTACAGAGAATGTTCTCTCTGCTTGAAAAGAATGCAACAAGCATTGAACAAAAACCATAAAAACGACGTTCATAACATGTAGGCATAGTTTATTCGTAAGTGAATACCCACGTATTATTCTGTAAATATATCAACACATTTCAAATATTTAGGTTAAGTACACACTTTATTCACCCTGTACCAAAAATTTTGTGAAGAAATACAAAAATTGTAGAATTTTAGAAAATATCCTTAAGTTGTTGGAAAGATATTATTAAATGAAAAAAAATACGACAACACAGAATTTTATCAAATATCCTTAAGAGTCGTGCGAAAACATATTAGCAGTATATTTGTGGATGTCCTTAAGGAAATCAATTGATGAATGCAGTTCAGTTTAAATCTGTTTTAGAGTGAGCAACCAATGTAGTAAAATATAATTCAACTTTATGTAATTGCCAAAACCACATGCGACTTCCTCAGCTGTTGTCGATCCTACAGTAAATACACATACAAATGTACATTTATTATAATTGTTATTGATCGTTTCCTGCGAAGTATATTTCAATTAGTCATCAATTTATCGAGTATACAATCGTTCTGCTATGGATCAATAATACTCAGTCAGGTGAAAAATACCTTATATTTTCCATTCAGACAAAATATTATTCAGGAAAACATAATTATAAGAAAGGGATGTATGAACACACAATTAATTATCTAAGATCCATATCTATATCTATTAATTGTGTAGCATTCCTGGGGGCACGGGGGGCCTAGTCGTGTAAGGCGCCGCGATTCGCTGTGCAGAGTTGCGTCCCTTGCGCACGCCAGAAACCTGTGATTGTGGGTTCGAATCCCATTTTGCCACGATTATGTTTCTAGGTTTGTCAGCACCATGCTCGTTGGTTTCTCTGAAGTGGTCTGAGGCCTGCATCACTTCGGGCTGGAATACTGGAATACTGTTAAAAGCCCAACTCACCCATTCACTTTTCACCCTATATGTGTCATTAATAGACGAACCGAAAAGATCCGGGTTATAATTGGTCTTCATCAACCCATGCTAATCGTAAGAGGCGACTAACGGGATCGGGTGGACAGGCTCGCTGACTTCGTTAATGCATGATTGTCATTGTATCCCATTTGCGTAGATTGGTGCTTCGTAAATCGATGGATTTTGTCTTACCACACAATCTCCACTATAACGCTCTCTACACGTCATAGGACCGTCTCCGTTGTCTCGTGGTAGAGCGTCCGCCCGGATAGCGGACGGTCCGGGGTTCGATCCCCTGCCGCGTCATTCCAAAAGACATTAAAAGACGGTACTTGTTGTTACCATGCCCAGCGCTCGACAGTAATGGGCTAATGAGTCAGTTTGGGTATTCATGTTAAACTGCGACATGGTATCTCAGTGGGCTAGCACTATAAATCGGCATCAGTCCGGCACACACACACACACACACACACACACACACACACACACACACACACACACACACACACACACACACACACACACACACACACACACACACACACACACACACACACACACACACACACACACACACACGTGCACGTCGCTATAGAATTGCAATAATCTTGGACGCGACGTCAAACCCGATTTCACCTCACCTGTCTACGTCATGGGCCATTCGGTAATGAGCTATTAACCCGGCACTGGGGTTAGATATCACGTTACAATGTATATACACACTATCGATATTACTAACGTATGTCCAATGTATTTTCAAACGTCTGGAACTCTAGAGATATAGTGTATGACTGACAAACATTCCCACTACCATTTCATAACGGTTTTGAGTAAATGGAAATAATCCTGCCATTTGCATCCCTTTCCAACCCTATGGGATCATGTAGCAAATGGAATTAGTTGAGACATGGTCTTTTTTCCATTAATTTCAATCTATATGAAACTGAAAACACAAAATTAATTCATTCCCGTATGTTTCAGCACCGTTTGGAATACGTGGAAATAATTCATCTTGAGAGCATACATTCAATATTATTTGCACATCTCAATATAATTTTCTATGGGTGATGTCGCCTATGTGCACAGAATCCAACAATTCCAAGCATGAGGTCACACATGAAAATGTACCATTTCAAGCAGTGTTATTTTGTTCCTTCTAGGTTGCAGACAAGAACTATGAGTACACTATCGTGTGTGTGTTTGCTGGCCTGCGTGGCACTGGCACTTGCACTGACGTCCAAGCAGTAAGTACACACTCTCCCACTTAGTAGATTGAAAGGAAGTGACTATTTGGTATTTTGAATGGAGTGGGTGTAATTTTGTCTGTGATTGAACAAAAGGAGTGTTTGCTTGACATGCTTGAAGTTTCGAAAAGAATTTGCTGTTGAAAAGAAATTGTTCGACTCATTCCTGAGCAATGCATGCCTTGTTGAAATGATCGAAAACTTCTTTTGTCTCATCAAACATACCAGCTCCAGCGATTTGCCGATACATTATTTGGACCAATCGGGCAGGTGTATATGTACTCATTTTCATTGGCACATATTCATGGACATTATAAAGGGTACATTTAGGCACACTATCAATGAATAATTTTGTGTTGTTGTTGTCAAATAGTACGGTTAATTTCGAAAGTTGATATTATACAAGTGACGCTACAGAAAAGTTTGTTTATCTATTATTTTCTCAATGAATAATACTAATCTGAAAAAAGCAAAGCAAGAGACTCTTTAATGCAGATTTTAAAAAGTTCAATATGTGGCGGTACAAAGTTAATTTGTAAGATAAGTTTGATAATTTTAGTATTTCAAAACTGAATACAAAAGTACATGTAAAACATGATTCCATTAATTAATTGTTATCTTTCAGGGATGTTTCAGATAACTGTCCTTGTTGCATGTGCGGTCCTGATATCACTGTTACTATGGAGGTGGACAACAGCCTCAAGCCGCCGACATTCAAGTCCTATATCGAGCTTGAGATGGCTCAGAGAGAGCTTATCTACTTCCTCCAGGAAGCCGCCATCTACGACCAATATTTTCAGTAAGATGACTCCCCAACGCACGTCCTCCTCAATCCTCTTTTCCCAGTCCAGTGTCAGACTCCACCTTCTCTGTCAGCCATCACAACTCCTTTGCCAGATGACACTTCTTATTTCAGACTTTGCCTGTTGTCAAACTCTAATTTCTCTGTCAGAAACAATCTTTCTCTGTCCGACAACACATTCTCCCTTTTTCAACACATTCTCTGTCACATAACATCTTCTTCCGTCCCACAACACATGGTGCTGTCTCCGTGAGACTCCATCTTCTCTATCAGACAACACCTTCATCTGTCACTCAACACCTTCTTTATCAGACAACAGCTTCATCTGTCATACAACACCTTCATCAATCACACAACTCCCTAGGTAACACGTTTCTGTCAGACTCCACCTTCATCTGTCACACAACACCTTCATCTATCACACAGCACCAAAGGTAACACGTTCCTGTCAGACTCCACCTTCTTCTGTCACACAACACCCTAGGTAACACGTTTCTGTCAGACTCCACCTTCATCTGTCACACAACACCTTCATCTATCACACAACACCATAGGTAACACGTTTGTGTCAAACTCCACCTTCTTCTGTCACACAGCACCTTCATCTATCACACAACACCATAGGTAACACGTTTCTGTCAAACTCCACCTTCTTCTGTCACACAACACCCTAGGTAACACGTTTCTGTCAGACTCCACCTTTTTCTGTCACACAACACAAAAGGTAACACGTTTCTGTCAGACTCCACCTTCATCTGTCACACAACACCTTCATCTATCACACAGCACCAAAGGTAACACGTTTCTGTCAGACTCCACCTTCATCAATCACACAACTCCCTAGGTAACACGTTTCTGTCAGACTCCACCTTCATCTGTCACACAACACCTTCATCTATCACACAGCACCAAAGGTAACACGTTCCTGTCAGACTCCACCTTCTTCTGTCACACAACACCCTAGGTAACACGTTTCTGTCAGACTCCACCTTCATCTGTCACACAACACCTTCATCTATCACACAACACCATAGGTAACACGTTTCTGTCAAACTCCACCTTCTTCTGTCACGCAACACCTTCATCTATCACACAACACCATAGGTAACACGTTTCTGTCAAACTCCACCTTCTTCTGTCACACAACACCCTAGGTAACACGTTTCTGTCAGACTCCACCTTTTTCTGTCACACAACACAAAAGGTAACACGTTTCTGTCAGACTCCACCTTCATCTGTCACACAACACCTTCATCTATCACACAGCACCAAAGGTAACACGTTTCTGTCAGACTCCACCTTCATCAATCACACAACTCCCTAGGTAACACGTTTCTGTCAGACTCCACCTTCATCTGTCACACAACACCTTCATCTATCACACAGCACCAAAGGTAACACGTTCCTGTCAGACTCCACCTTCTTCTGTCACACAACACCCTAGGTAACACGTTTCTGTCAGACTCCACCTTCATCTGTCACACAACACCTTCATCTATCACACAACACCATAGGTAACACGTTTCTGTCAAACTCCTCCTTCTTCTGTCACACAACACCTTCATCTATCACACAACACCATAGGTAACACGTTTCTGTCAAACTCCACCTTCTTCTGTCACACAACACCCTAGGTAACACGTTTCTGTCAGACTCCACCTTTTTCTGTCACACAACACAAAAGGTAACACGTTTCTGTCAGACTCCACCTTCATCTATCACACAACACCATAGGTAACACGTTTCTGTCAGACTCCACCTTCATCTGTCACACAACACCTTCATCTATCACACAGCACCAAAGGTAACACGTTCCTGTCAGACTCCACCTTCTTCTGTCACACAACACCCTAGGTAACACGTTTCTGTCAGACTCCACCTTCATCTGTCACACAACACCTTCATCTATCACACAACACCATAGGTAACACGTTTCTGTCAAACTCCACCTTCTTCTGTCACACAACACCTTCATCTATCACACAACACCATAGGTAACACGTTTCTGTCAAACTCCACCTTCTTCTGTCACACAACACCCTAGGTAACACGTTTCTGTCAGACTCCACCTTTTTCTGTCACACAACACAAAAGGTAACACGTTTCTGTCAGACTCCACCTTCATCTATCACACAACACCATAGGTAACACGTTTCTGTCAGACTCCACCTTCATCTGTCACACAACACCTTCATCTATCACACAACATCATAGGTAACACGTTTCTGTCAAACTCCACCTTCTTCTGTCACACAACACCCTAGGTAACACGTTTCTGTCAGACTCCACCTTCATCTGTCACACAACACCTTCATCTATCACACAACACCATACGTAACACGTTTCTGTCAAACTCCACCTTCTTCTGTCACAAAACACCATAGGTAACACGTTTCTGTCAGACTCCACCTTCATCTATCACACAACACCCTAGGTAACACGTTTCTGTCAGACTCCAACTTCATCTGTCACACAACACCTTCATCTATCACACAACACCATAGGTAACACGTTTCTGTCAAACTCCACCTTCTTCTGTCACACAACACCCTAGGTAACACGTTTCTGTCAAACTCCACCTTCTTCTGTCACACAACACCCTACGTAACACGTTTCTGTCAGACTCCAACTTCATCTGTCACACAACACCTTCATCTATCACACAACACCATAGGTAACACGTTTCTGTCAAACTCCACCTTCTTCTGTCACACAACACCCTAGGTAACACGTTTCTGTCAGACTCCACCTTCTTCTGTCACACAACACTATAGGTAACACGTTTCTGTCAGACTCCACCTTCTTCTGTCACACATGCCTTCTTCTGTCACACAACACCATAGGTAACACGTTTCTGTCACACAACACCAAAGTTAACACGTTTCTGTCAGACTCCACCTTCATCTATCACACAACACCCTAGGTAACACGTTTCTGTCAGACTCCACCTTCATCTGTCAAACAACATCTTAGGTAACACGTTTCTGTCAAACCTCACATTCTTCTGTCATAAAAACACCATAGGTAACACGTTCCTGTCAAACTCCACATTCTTCTGTCACACAGCACCATACGTAACACGTTGCTGTCAGACTCCACCTTCTTCTGTCACACAGCACCAAAGGTAACACGTTTCTGTCAGACTCCACCTTCTTCTGTCACACAGCACCATAGGTAACACGTTTCTGTCAGACACCACTTTCTTCTGTCACACAACACCATAGGTAACACGTTTCTGTCAAACCTCACATTCTTCTGTCATAAAAACACCAGAGGTAACACGTTCCTGTCTGACTCCACCTTCTTCTGACACACACCATCTTCATCTATCACACAACACCATAGGTAACACGTTTCTGTCAAACTCCACATTCTTCTGTCACACAGCACCATAGGTAACACGTTCCTGTTAGACTCCACCTTCTTCTGTCACACAGCACCAAAGGTAACACGTTTCTGTCAGACTCCACCTTCTTCTGTCACAGAACACCATAGGTAACACGTTTCTGTCAGACTCCACCTTCTTCTGTCACACAACACAAAAGGAAACACGTTTCTGTCAGACTCCACCTTCTTCTGTCACACAACACCAAAGGTAACACGTTTCTGTCAGACTCCACCTTCATCTGTCACACAACACCTTTATCTATCACACAACACCATAGGTAACACGTTTCTGTCAAACTCCACCTTCATCTGTCACACAACACCATAGGTAACACGTTTCTGTCAGACTCCACCTTCTGCTGTCACACATGCCTTCTTCTGTCACACAACACCATAGGTAACACGTTTCTGTCAAGACGCCACCTTTTCATCTGTCACACAACATCTTAGGTAACACGTTTCTGCCAAACCTCACATTCTTCTGTCATAAAAACACCAGAGGTAACACGTTCCTGTCTGACTCCACCTTCTTCTGACACACACCATCTTCATCTATCACAAAACACCATAGGTAACACGTTTCTGTCAAACTCCACATTCTTCTGTCACACAGCACCATAGGTAACACGTTCCCGTCAGACTCCACCTTCTTCTGTCACACAGCACCAAAGGTAACACGTTTCTGTCAGACTCCACCTTCTTCTGTCACACAACACCAAAGGTAACACGTTTCTGTCAGACTCCACCTTCTTCTGTCACACAACACAAAAGGTAACACGTTCCTCTCAGACTCCACCTTCATCTGTCACACAACATCATAGGTAACACGTTTTTGTCAAACCTCACATTCTTCTGTCACCCAACACCACTGGTAACACGTTTTGGTCAGACAACACCATATCCTATCACACAACACCAAAGGTAACACGTTTCTGTCAGACTCCACCTTCTTCTGTCACACATGCCTTCTTCTGTCACACAACACAATAGGTAACACGTTTCTGTCAAACCTCACATTCTTCTGTCACACAACACCATAGGTAACACGTTTCTGTCAGACTCCACCTTCTTCTGTCACACAACACCATAGGTAACACGTTTCTGTCAGACTCCACCTTCTTGTATCACACAGCACCAAAGGTAACACGTTTCTGTCAGACTCCACCTTCTTCTGTCACACAACACCATAGGTAACACGTTTTAGTCAGACAACACCTTCTCCTATCACACAACACCTTCATCAATAACACAACACCTTGGGTAACACGTTCCTGTCAGACTCCACCTTCTTCTGTCACACAACACCATAGGTAACACGTTTTAGTCAGACAACACCTTCTCCTATCACACAACACCTTCATCTATCACACAACACCTTGGGTAACACGTTCCTGTCAGACTCCACCTTCTTCTGTCACACAACATCAAAGGTAACACGTTTCTGTCAGACTCCACCTTCTTCTGTCACACAACACCATAGGTAACACGTTTCTGTCAGACTCCACCTTCTTCTGTCACACAACACCAAAGGTAACACGTTTCTGTCAGACTCCACCTTCATCTATCACACAACACCCTAGGTAACACGTTTCTGTCAGACTCCACCTTCATCTGTCACACAACACCATAGGTAACACGTTTCTGTCAGACTCCATTTTCTTCTGTCACACAACACCATAGGTAACATGTTTTAGTCAGACAACACCTTCTCCTATCACACAACACCTTCATCTATCACACAACACCTTGGGTAACACGTTCCTGTCAGACTCCACCTTCTTCTGTCACACAACACCATAGGTAACACGTTTCTGTCAGACTCCACCTTCATCTGTCACACAACACCATAGGTAACAGGTTTTAGTCAGACAACCCCTTATCCTATCACACAACACCTTCATCTATCACACAACACCTTGGGTAACACGTTCCTGTCAGACTCCACCTTCTTCTGTCACACAGCACCAAAGGTAACGCGTTTCAGTCAGACTCCACCTTTTTCTGTCACACAACACCAAAGGTAACACGTTTCTGTCAGACTCCACCTTCTTCTGTCACTCAACACCATAGGTAAGAGGTTTTAGTCAGACAACACCTTCTCCTATCACACAACACCTTCATCTATCACACAACACCTTGGGTAACACGTTCCTGTCAGACTCCACCTTCTTCTGTCACACAGCACCAAAGGTAACACGTTTCAGTCAGACTCCACCTTTTTAATGTCACACAACACCAAAGGTAACACGTTTCTGTCAGACTCCACCTTCTTCTGTCACTCAACACCATAGGTAAGAGGTTTTAGTCAGACAACACCTTCTCCTATCACACAACACCTTCATCTATCACACAACACCTTGGGTAACACGTTCCTGTCAGACTCCACCTTCTTCTGTCACACAGCACCAAAGGTAACACGTTTCAGTCAGACTCCACCTTTTTAATGTCACACAACACCAAAGGTAACACGTTTCTGTCAGACTCCACCTTCTTCTGTCACACAACACCAAAGGTAACACGTTTCTGTCAGACTCCACCTTCTTCTGTCACACAACACCATAGGTAACACGTTTCTGTCAGACTCCACCTTCTTCTGTCACACAACACCAAAGGTAACTCGTTTCTGTCAGACTCCCCCTTCTTCTGTCACACGACACCATAGGTAACACGTTTCTGTCAGACTCCACCTTCTTCTGTCACACAACACCAAAGGTAACACGTTTCTGTCAGACTCCACCTTCATCTATCACACAACACCCTAGGTAACACGTTTCTGTCAGACTCCACCTTCATCTGTCACACAACACCATAGGTAACACGTTTCTGTCAGACTCCATTTTCTTCTGTCACACAACACCATAGGTAACATGTTTTAGTCAGACAACACCTTCTCCTATCACACAACACCTTCATCTATCACACAACACCTTGGGTAACACGTTCCTGTCAGACTCCACCTTCTTCTGTCACACAACACCATAGGTAACACGTTTCTGTCAGACTCCACCTTCATCTGTCACACAACACCATAGGTAACAGGTTTTAGTCAGACAACCCCTTATCCTATCACACAACACCTTCATCTATCACACAACACCTTGGGTAACACGTTCCTGTCAGACTCCACCTTCTTCTGTCACACAGCACCAAAGGTAACGCGTTTCAGTCAGACTCCACCTTTTTCTGTCACACAACACCAAAGGTAACACGTTTCTGTCAGACTCCACCTTCTTCTGTCACTCAACACCATAGGTAAGAGGTTTTAGTCAGACAACACCTTCTCCTATCACACAACACCTTCATCTATCACACAACACCTTGGGTAACACGTTCCTGTCAGACTCCACCTTCTTCTGTCACACAGCACCAAAGGTAACACGTTTCAGTCAGACTCCACCTTTTTAATGTCACACAACACCAAAGGTAACACGTTTCTGTCAGACTCCACCTTCTTCTGTCACTCAACACCATAGGTAAGAGGTTTTAGTCAGACAACACCTTCTCCTATCACACAACACCTTCATCTATCACACAACACCTTGGGTAACACGTTCCTGTCAGACTCCACCTTCTTCTGTCACACAGCACCAAAGGTAACACGTTTCAGTCAGACTCCACCTTTTTAATGTCACACAACACCAAAGGTAACACGTTTCTGTCAGACTCCACCTTCTTCTGTCACACAACACCAAAGGTAACACGTTTCTGTCAGACTCCACCTTCTTCTGTCACACAACACCATAGGTAACACGTTTCTGTCAGACTCCACCTTCTTCTGTCACACAACACCAAAGGTAACTCGTTTCTGTCAGACTCCCCCTTCTTCTGTCACACGACACCATAGGTAACACGTTTCTGTCAGACTCCACCTTCTTCTGTCACACAACACCATAGGTAACACGTTTCTGTCAGACTCCACCTTCTTCTGTCACACATGCCTTCTTCTGTCAAAAATACTTCTCTGTCAGACACCACTCTGTCAAAACATCCTTTCTGTAGGACGCTGATTTTATGTCATATACCACTTCTGTCAAACAAACGTTTCTGTCAGCTACAACCTCTTCAGTAAGACATACACTCCCCTGTAAAATATTCTAACGGGGAAAAAGTAACTGTTTTCCACATAGAATGGTGACGTAAATAAAGAACAACATAATATTTGGTCTTTCTTCCGATCCATGTTTCATGATAACAAATTCATTGACAAAATTCATACCTGATAACATTAGACAGGGAGGCACGCCCTAAAATAGGGTAGGTGTAACAACACAATTAACATTGTCAATTTCATGTGTGACCACCATTTGCGTTGCTACAGGCGAGGCAGCGACGGCGCATTGGAGACACCACATGACTGACAACAGCCAAATGTCAACCAAAGATTGGCCCAACTGTGTTACCGTTACCGCTGGTTCTGGTGCTGTCGTTGGCGTATTTCTATCTCATATCCCAGACATGTGGGGAAGAGTTCTTCCGAAACAGCCGGCCATGTAATGTAATGATGCCCCAAAAAGTCTGTTATCACACGTGCAACATATGGGCGGGCATTATCATGCTAAAACACGTGACGTTACGTCCATGCACTTGCTCAGAGGGTAGAACATGATCTCGATGTCGCTCCGGTAGTGTACCGGTATTCAATTTGCCATATACAATGATGAGTTGTGTTCTCCCATGAGTGGTGATGCCACCCCATACCATTACACTTCCACTCCCAGACTGACGACGTTGAGTAATGTACGCGTCGATAAAACGTACTCCTGGAAGCCTGAAGATCCTTCAACGACCACCATAACTGTTCAAATGAAATCTGGACTCATCTGTGAACAACCATCTACCCCAGGCCAAATCTTGTCTTCAGAACCTCAGATGCTGAGGCAAGGTGGCAAGTCATGAGTGTTGCCCTGCTGTAGACAACATCTCCAAAGAGATACTTTTGTGTTTCGATGAACATTAAAATGCCTGGCAAATTCTTTTTACGCCATTCTTGTTTGCTGCATACCCACGGCGCGTAGACGTTGATTTTCAGCAAGCCGTGGTATTGCGTAAGCGTTATTTACGGTTAAACGAAAATGTTATAAGTGAAACTCATAGCTAAATTAGCGTTGTGTGCTGGTAAAAAAGCGTGTGTAAGTTTCATGCTCCCAACAAACATGCACACATCCAAATTGTGCGACGTGCCTCACGATCGTTTAATCAAGGAGATGTCTTCGTGGACATTAGATTAAATTTGTTTTTATTAAAAGTTATGTGACTCACAGTTACTTATCCTCCTTCATATACAATCTTCCTTCTGAGCTACTGCCTTGTCAGTCACAAAACACTTTCTCAGTTGCCCACTAACCTTTCTATGTCAATCGCCAATCTTCTCTGTCTTGCCAGCTTCTTTTTCGTCAGTCAGGGTACACGTTCCCAGTCTGACAACACATTCTCTGTCAGACGTCACCTTGTTCATCGGACAACACATTCATTGTCAATGGTCCATTCATAGACTGTTTACAGCTATTTTGCCCTTTACGCCAAATTTTACTTTGTTTCGGCGGATACTCTGGACTGGTTATTCTTTTGCATTGACAATTTATATTTATTTGAATTGGGTCGATGTTTCTCCTGGTGGACTGAAGAGTTTCATCATAAGCCCAGTAGCTTTTATCATTGTTGAGCCAACTATAAACTGACTGTTTAGGCCGAGACACTGTGTTGCAAAACGAATACATTTCTGTTATATTACAACTTCAAAGCATCTGATTTTCTGCACTTGTACACGGCAGACGTAATTCCAAATTTATTAGATCGTTTTGATTAGTTTCTACGAAATCAGTAAATGCACTATTGTGTCACTATTGTTTACAAACCTCAGTCGTATGGCCGGAGTACTGCTGCGCAGCATCCGACAATGAACTTTTTATGCAAATTGTGTGAATGGCGGGTACTACCGGTAGGGCAGGACATGCTAACCCTTTTCGCGAACACCTGGTGTCTTCACAGATTGTCAATGGTCCATTCATATAGTTTTCACAGCTCTGTTTCGGCGGACAATCGAGACTGGCTATTCTCTTGCATTGACAAGTTATATTTATTTGATACACCACTATCTCTGTAAGGCACCACCTTCCTATTCGGACACCACCTTCTCTCTCAGACACCACCTCCGTCCTCAGACAACACCTTATCTGTCAAACACAACCTTCTCTGCAAGACACCACCTTCTTCCTCAGACAACAGCGTCCTGTCATACACCTCTTTCAGACATCATCTGTTACTTAAACAACATATTCTCTGTCAAACAACACCCATCCCTAGAATAACACCTTCTCCGCCAAACAACAACTTCTGCGCCAGATTCAATATGTGAGATTCAGCCTTATCAGTGCTGGTATACCTCTTCATTGAGACTCCTTTGTGATTCACTTTCTAAGTTACTCACATGTTATCTGAAGTCTGAAGTTATGTGCCAGTTTGTACTTCTTCCTACATGGTTTGTATGCCAAAACGCATTGAAAAGATAATGTCTATGTGATAATCAAAACAAAATAGATTGATGAAGGTGAAATGAAAAGGTTCCATAATGTAATCTCTGTTGTTGTTCAGTTTCACAGCTGAGTATTTTACGTCAGATGCGGTGATTGGGTTTTTTATTATGAGCATGAATAAATTAGCCGGAACCACCGAGGACAAGACTTACTGGCAGATCCTGGACAAAGGGATACCTACACCTTCAGGTGAGCATGCTAGCATGTAAGTAGGAATGTTTGTGTGCGTGTGTGTGTGTGTGTGCACGTGCGTTTTGTATGAACACATGCATGCATGTATGCATGCATATGCCACACATATTGCATGGAGAAGGATTGATCCACATGTAAACTGACCATGGTGTTTTTATATTGCAGGTGTCAGTATGTACGTACCAACAGATGGGTCCGTAATTACCTTCAATTTCACCACGTACTAGACAGACAATTTCATCACACCGTAGACAAGGGTCGAGTTAATAAATAACAAGACGTGAAAATACCGTATCTCTATTAAGGCATACGTAAATGATTGTCAGAAGTTATGTTGTGGGATTGTTTACCCTCTGAACGTCATCTCATAGGAAAAGAATAAATATGTTAGTGCTGTCTGTATATGAACATGTAATAAATGCTTGAGGTGGTGAAGTCCAACAATAGTTATCATTGTGGATAATTCTAAGAAAACTACCTCTATTACCTCAGGCCATAAATCCTGCCTTTTGGCTGATCTTACACCATGAAACTTTAAGATTTGCCACAGACTCTCCTCTTCACAGTTAGGTTTCTCATGGTCTTGAGGGAGATTTTCTACAGTCCACAGCATCTGCGCATGCGAATGGCGGAAAACGTCACTTCCTTTCAATAACAAAACATCCTAGATGCCTATATGTTGGAGAAGTGGGAGGGATTTCGTCACTTCCGGTTTAACGTCATTTCCTGTTATAACGTCATTTCAGGTTCTCTGATGACACAATCAGCTTTGATAACATTCAAATTGGCGTCAATACCGAAGACCCGTCGATCACTAACAGATCTTATAATGTGAGTCCAACCGTTGACCAAGAACCTGCTCATCTTGGTCGACATATGATCAAAGGTCTAATTTGTAGTCAACTGGAATCCTCGCCCCTATAGCACTATAGCATGGGCTGTCATCGGTGGTCCAGTTGTCCCAGTTAATATAGGCCTCCCATGTGTGGTTGGATATCACATAAATAGAAAGTTTGTGAACATGCTATGCGAACCCATTGACAGTTTGATACGATGTGTTCTATGGAGTTCCAGGAAGCTGATCTTGATAGTTAAATCCTGGCTGTAAGGTAGACTTTAAACGCTTTTAACGGGTGCAGTAACTGTCTGGTCCGTCAGCGGCTTAGTTAAATGTGAGGATTGAGTGTTGTCTATGTGCGAGTAGTCTAGCTATTGTGGGCAGGTTCTCAACGATTTAATCTCAGAGTTGTCTCAGAGTAATCGTATTCAAACTATAGTCGTGAGTGAGTGAAGAGACATTGTATGTTACTCCGACACTCTGGCTGCCGTGGCCATGGCTTGGAAGCTTGCAAAAGAGTAGCGAATACATAGGCTCATAAGGTGGCTCTAACAGTGATGATAGAAAACATATAGAGAAAATGGACTTCTGGATTAAAAAGATTTCAGAAGACAATTACGCACTTGGTGAGTACATGTGACCCCATCTCCCCGAGGCAAGGGCGTTTACTGACTATAAAAGTCCAGTTTCCAACCTTGCCGAACTAGGCAGGAATTTTCAGTCTGGATCGTAGCGCCACCAGTGTCTATGACGAGTCATGTCCTTTCTATGTCCCTCCTATTGACCCATCAGATTCCACCTCTCATATCAATTGCATTTGCTTCAAACAAAATGGCGGCACCCAGTCAAGAAGATTTGATCGACAACCAAGATCTATATTGTGATAATACAGGTCTTATCCATCAAATCACTTGAGCACCTTGATTAAAAATATGAAATGATTTTCAAAGTATATGTCGACACCGAGTTGGCGGTACACATGCTTTGCAAATCATTCAGTCGACTGAAATCTGCACGTTGAAATCCATGTTATTTACGAACCGGATCTCGATTTGGACCAGGTGTGTAGGTAGAGGCACTGGAGGTTTCCATATGACATGTCTAAAGGTATGTGTGATCGTGTCGTTTGGAGAAGTTTCCCCCAAAAATATGAGAAAAATTTGGGTTACCGTATCATTCTCTGTTTGGCCACGCCGGAGGTACTAATGTGATGACTTCTACCGTTTTGAGTAGAGAGAGCAAATAGGGAACACGTGGGTAAAGAAGCCCTTCCAACTCATGGACAGTGCGTCTACCTATAGAGATTGTGGATCTCATACCGTTCTATCATATGGGGTGATAGTTCGTTTGCTTTCTCTATCTTAATGAGATTCACTGCGGCTACGCCTGAGTTGCAAAAGACTTATGTGACCATGGTCACGTCGGGATGGGTCTTGTCACGTGCTGCGTGATGGGTTACGGCACACTCTCCGTAAAACAGATACCTTGTGTAATAGTAGCTGAAGGGTGCCTGTTGCTTGTCCCTGCACAAGATTTAACTGAGAATATCATGTCGTAAAAAGCAGTCGGACTTGGGAATAACTATAATACGACCACCGTAATCATGTTAAGATCGTAATTCACCACCTCTGCTGCCAGACGCACGTACAAACAGCATGACTGAGGTGTTAACCTTCCAGCTGAATCGCTTTATACCACCTCGGATAGAATGTAAATCCTCATGATCAGAGTGAGAGACGAACTAAAGGAGACTGGATGATCCAAATGTAAGCTGATGTTGACTAGCGTCTCTACTCCAGACCCCCGACGTTCACCTCAAAGTATGGTCTCGACACGGAGGTGGTACCTAACTCAAAATATTACTTGTAGGGGCGTCAGATATCCTAGTAGTGAGTGAGTAAACACCATTACTGGTATGTGTTCTGATTTAGTCGTAGCCACCAGGCAACATGACAAAACAGTAGTTGAAGCAGAAAAAAACATGATTGGTGTTATCTGATTCGTGTCACGAGCGACTGGACGTGGTCTTATGCACCCGGAAATTAGATGAAATAATTGTAGAATCAGAGAAAAAACTTGTCAGACGTAAGCTGATTTCACGATCGACTAGATTCCTGATTGGCCTTACCCAGAAAGCGTGATTTTTCTACTATTCTTGAAACTATGAGTCATTTACTATTTGGACATGAACACATCTGATGAACGCCCCTGTAGTTCTTGTGAACAATCGCAAGATAACTCATAACGGCTCCTTTAGCCTGAATCACACGCTAGACCCCCACCTGTTTATAAACAAATTTGATACCCTAGAATCTGTATGCCTCTAGTGACTGTGACTCAGTTGAGAAAACATGTGTCAGTTGGAAGTGTTGTATCTTGATGATCGTCATAACGGTGCAGGTGAAGCTCGCTGAGGCATGTCATTATATAGCAATTGTGCAGATCGGCCCAGACTCGATATTTACAGACCTTTCAGACGCAAAGCGGGGTGTTGGTGGGGTGTTGGTGGAGTGTTGGTTCCTTTGGGCGTATGCGACTCTGCATCAGGTAATTCGTAAAACAAAAACTTCGTCAAAGGGAATGAGAATAGCGTGTGTCAGTCACGCGGGCGTTACTTGTCTTTAGCAGACGGCTTGGTGCTCGATCTGCACGAGCCACGTGCTTGATAACAGGATTTCTTCCAGGTCTAGTTCTCATCAGAGATCTCGCCAAAGGGTTGTTAGCAGAAGTAGCGGACTAGCGCTTCCTGGTAGCCTGTTTCCAAGAAGGAAACCGCTGGGCAAATATCCACTACCGCTTGGAGATCATGTACTATTTTAGCTGAAGAGCATGAACAACTTCATCGTCAATTAGTCTTCCTGGGATATTTCTGCAATACCGATTTTGATCGTAGACAGTTGTTGGTGTAAAATGTTATTAACGGATTGCATTATATTTTAGGTGTAAGCATAAACTGCTCCATGTTGAAGTGGACAGGAAGAATTAGGTGCGTTACTCTGACAACTAGCCCCCTATCCTGCGAGTTTCCCAACACATTCACGAAACAATCTATTTACGTGAAAACCCTCGAGGAGTAGGTATATTTACAACTAGTATTTATAACGAATTAACTGTGAAAAAAACCTTGTGAAGATCAAACCGATTGTGAACTAAATAGAATGGAAAATGTTTTCCTTGTTTACTTTAGCACACACAGGAAGGAAGTGACGTTTTTCCGCCCTACGCATGCGCAGATACTGTGACTGGAAAATCTCCCTCAAGGCCATTGTAAAGCTGGCAGTAGAGAGAAGCGTTTGTTGAAAATCTTAAATTTTATAGTGAGAGTACATCCGTAATGTAGGATTTATGACGAAATAGAGGTAATGTTTTCAAAGGATCCTAATCCATCACTGCTGATGATTGGTATGCCTACTTCAGAAATCTTTTAAATCCCCAAGTACAATCAAATAACTCATTTGACAAAGATATCGCAGTCTTTCTAGAAAACCATTCTACTCTAGACTGGGATCACTGTAGAAACTGCGATTAACTGGTCAGTGGGGAAATATCAGACCGTGAAATAATATATGCTATACAGCATTTGAAAACTGGAAAATCAGACGGACATGACGGGATCCCAACAGAAGCTGCGAATGAAACCTGTTCTCTGTTAATACCCTTTTATATGCGTATTTTTAACCATATTCTTGAGACAGGTCAATTTCCGGAATAATGGAATCTTGGTCTTATTGTCCCAGTACATAAATCCGTCTCGAGGGGTGACGCAAAAAACTACAGAGGCGAATAAACTTTTGGGTCTCCACCCAACAGATACTGTCCGAATGCCAAGCAGGGTTTAGGGAGGTTACTCTACGATTGATCACATTTCTTTATATTCACTGACACATGGATATATTAGCATGAAGCGTGGAAATTGTTACTTGTTGACTTCAAAAACGCAATTGACACCGTGGATCGAAATACACGTCTTCATACGTTGCTCTGTATATGTAAAGGTATACATGGTAAGATGAGTACACTACTAAGAAGTATATGTGGAAACGTAAAAGCAGCTGTAAGATGAAGTAAAAATACTATGACTGATGTATTAAATACAAGTGCGGGTGTATGACAGGGATGTATATTATCACCACGCCTTTTGTACATTGATGAGCTTGTGAATGATATCGTGAACACTGATTGTGGTGGTATTTTTGTAGACGAAGTTGTACAGGCATTATCGATTTTACTATTTGCGGATGATGTTGCAATATTGTGCTAAGTGGGGTGTATCTGTATATACCAAGAAACTAAAGTTGTCGTTTGAAGGAAGGAGGAAAGATATCTAAACAAGATAAATGGTTCTTCGGTCCAGAAAGACTAGAAGTAGGATCATACTACAAATATCTTGGCTTAACAATTTCATGGCAAAATTTATTTACAAAAGTATGTGAAGTACTTTCAAGGCATGCAGATAAATCAAAGTATTCAGCTATACAGTGTATTAGTATATTTAGGAATATACATGTTGAATCGCTATTTAGGGTATTTGATGGTAAAATACAGCCGCGGATGTTAAAATACAGCTAGGAACTCTGGGGAACCTTATATCACCATAGTATTGAGAAAATTCATACACAATTTTGTACCGGTCACCAAATAACGCATTTTTTTGTACACCCGATATATGTAAACTATCAATGTAGAGTTATCTCATACTGGATACGTCCGCTTAGACATCAGATACACGATGCTATTACATGCTTAAGCGCCTTGATGACTTTGGGGATAAAAACTTGGCCTCAGGAAAATTTGTACAGTTAATAAACAGCAAAAATGGCCATATTCTCCTCAGACTTGCAGTTTTTGTTTATAAGATATTTGAACGAAGGATGATACATTGAATATTAATAAAACTCAAATGTGTACATCTATTCAGATACAATATACGAGTGGTGCTCCACGACGAATTGTCCTGCAACAAAATGTCGTTATACTATTGGCCTCATATACGAAATAAATCTGCCTGTCTGTATTCAAAGCAATTACACAGAATGCAATTCAATTACTTGGATCATGGATTTGGCAATGCTCTTACCATAATGAAGATGTTAGGTAAATATCAATAATTGGAACATATATATGTACCACTACTGGCCGATACTGTGAAAGCTACACTGGGAAAACAACGTCACACAATTTATCGATATTGTGAACAATACACTGGGTGTACAATGTCACACACATGACCGATATTGTGAACAATACACTGGGTGTACAATGTCACACACATGACCGATATTGGGAACAATACACTGGGTGTACAATGTCACACACTTGACCGATATTGGGAACAATACACTGGGTGTACAATGTCACACACATGACCGATATTGTGAACAATACACTGGGTGTACAATGTCACACACATGACCGATATTGTGAACAATACACTGGGTGTACAATGTCACACACATGACCGATATTGTGAACAATACACTGGGTGTACAATGTCACACACTTGACCGATATTGTGAACAATACACTGGGTGTACAATGTCACACAATTGACCGATATTGGGAACAATACACTGGGTGTACAATGTCACACAATTGACCGATATTGTGAACAATACACTGGGTGTACAATGTCACACACATGACCGATATTGTGAACAATACACTGGGTGTACAACGTCACACACTTGACCGATATTGTGAACAATACACTGGGTGTACAATGTCACACACATGACCGATATTGTGAACAATACACTGGGTGTACAATGTCACACACATGACCGATATTGTGAACAATACACTGGGTGTACAATGTCACACACATGACCGATATTGTGAACAATACACTGGGTGTACAATGTCACACACTTGACCGATATTGTGAACAATACACTGGGTGTACAATGTCACACAATTGACCGATATTGTGAACAATACACTGGGTGTACAATGTCACACAATTGACCGATATTGTGAACAATACACTGGGTGTACAATGTCACACACATGACCGATATTGTGAACAATACACTGGGTGTACAACGTCACACACTTGACCGATATTGTGAACAATACACTGGGTGTACAATGTCACACACATGACCGATATTGTGAACAATACACTGGGTGTACAATGTCACACAATTGACCGATATTGTGAACAATACACTGGGTGTACAATGTCACACACATGACCGATATTGTGAACAATACACTGGGTGTACAATGTCACACACATGACCGATATTGTGAACAATACACTGGGTGTACAATGTCACACAATTGACCGATATTGGGAACAATACACTGGGTGTACAATGTCACACAATTGACCGATATTGTGAACAATACACTGGGTGTACAATGTCACACACATGACCGATATTGGGAACAATACACTGGGTGTACAATGTCACACACATGACCGATATTGAGAACAATACACTGGGTGTACAATGTCACACACATGACCGATATTGTGAACAATACACTGGGTGTACAATGTCTCACAATTGACCGATATTATGAACAATACACTGGACATCTAAACACTGATACACTGCTCTACGTGGCAGTAGAAAATTGCTGTAAGTTTATTTGCAGTGAGTGTCAGTGGAAGTGGAAGCACACGATTGAAGAGCTGGTAAAATGTCGAGCGCTGTCGGTAGTTACCTTCCATGGTTGTTAAAACATGGCAGACTTGATCGTTTAAGTTTCCCGAAGGCTGGCTGTACCTGTATAAGAGCGATACAATGGCGATTTGAGGCCTTAACAGCTGATACAGTTGATGGATGCACTTGGAACAGTTCATACAGTTGGCTTAGTTAATAAATCTACTTTTGATATGGGTAGTCTATCTGGTACAAGACCGCCTCCGTGGTTTAATGTTAGAGCGTCCGCCCGGAGAGCGGAAGGTCCGGGGTTCGATCCCAAGCCGCGTCATTCCAAAAGACGTTAAAATATGGTACTTGTTGTTACCCTGTCTGGCGCTCGGCATTAAGGGGCTAAAACAGGGACTGATCGGCTCGGAGTCAGTATACTGTGTCTGAGTAGGGTATTCATGTTAAACTGCGGCATGGTATCTCAGTGTGCTAGCACTATAAATCGGCATCAGTCCGGACTAGTACAAGGAGCCACACACACACATACACGTGCATGCACGTCGCTATATAAGTGCAATAATCTTGGACGCGACATTAAACCCCATTTCACCTCACCACCTATCTGGTACAGATGATATATCTGGTACATTTGTGGTCCATCTTGTGCAGTTGTTTATAGTGGTTTGTCTGGTGGAGCGCCTTATCCTGGTCTATCTGGTACGGCTGATACATCTCGTAGTCTATCGCGCCCAGCTGACACATGTGGTACATGTGGAAATGTAATGCTTCCGTGTCTTTTCATGTCAAACATTAGAAATCATTACTCATAAAAAGTATTCCTTCCATGTATTCCTGACGCGACAGAAGTTGAGAGGAAATAATAATGTATGTTATTTGTTATACAATTGATTCACATAAAAAAGCAACCAGGCACTATTCAGCTGTGTTTGAGAGTGATGGGAAAATTACACTATTAACTATTTTCAATTGCACATGAATTATTGAAATATTTGAGAAATACGTATTATTTAGCGGTATTGCATATTTATGTTGCAGTGAGTATGTGAGTGTGTGAGTTTGATTTAACGCCGTTTTATCATTGTAACTTTATGAACATTTTTTCAACATGATCAGGACGAATTTGGGTTTCGGTGCCACGATCATAGATTCCTTGCACGTCAAAGGGACGCAACTCACAACAGCGGATTGCAGCACCTTAGACGGATGGGACCCCCTCAAAATCCCCCTGCCCCCTTCCCCGTTGCGTCAGTTTAATGTATTTCAACACTTAACATGAATCACTTTAAAATTCGCCACGGGGCTCAGCTCTCCTTCCTTGCGAAGCAGCAGTTACTTGTTTATTTTCCCAACCCGTACTTTCCTGGTCCGGTTACGCCGAAATAGGTATTCTCGGAGAAAGCTGCATAAGTATTCCCAGCCGAACAACAAACTGTATCACAGAATGCAAACATCCTGGTCACGCTGGTTGACTCATGACCTACCGATGTATTACAGTACACTTTCCAGTATATGCACTTCCATTATAGTGACTATATCAGTCAACCCATAACACTATTACTACCCATCAACACGATCTAGATCTTGAGTGAAAATCCCACCTGTATAAATATTTTTTGCACTGGTGGTAAACACGACGTCGTCTGAAAATAGACAAATATAGACTTTCTTTTTTAATTATTCTGTATTTTAGTTTCAAACTCACTTTATTTAAACAGCTGTAGTGTAACGCAGAATGAGACATTTGACCTCCATGCTCATTAGAACAGAAACCGTTGACAAATGAACTGTAAATGTAAAACGTCAACGCCAGAGTCGATTATAAACAAGTCTCGATTATCCGCCGAAATAGATTCCACTGAGCGTAAAAGGCAAAATAGCGGTGAAAATGATATAAATACATCAATGAAAATTAGTGACGAGACCAGGTGTCGGTATCGTGCTATCGGTAGCACCCGTCACTTATACAATTGAATAAAACAGTACGTCCTAGTTGCTTGACACTAAAGTCAATACCATTATACGAACTATCACCTCTGAATAAGGTACAAATAATATGGTTAAATATATGTAATATAACCATTCTTTGATATGTGCATGGTACGTGAGTCAGCTGCGTGAACAGGATGTACAACAGGTTACGGAGTGTCACAGTCACAGTAGGCGTGACATAGCCACTATATAAGTGACAGTCACGAGCATCCTGAAGCTGCGTGCTGTTTACTTCGACATCAGGTAAGGCGTATTTACATTATCTCTGTACTATACAGTATACCATTAATGAATTCAGTGTACATACAAACATGCAGGAATGTATTGTAATGTAGAATAGCAGGAGAGCTTTGTTTTACACCACAGTCAGTAATATTACAAAAGATTTTCTTTCAAAAATTTGATCCAGATAAAAACTGAAAGTATGATTATTCCTCGGGTTTTATCAAAAAAATAAATGTTCACTGGACATTCTGAGTAACATGAATATTTTATATAAATTTGAAAAGATGTCATATAAATACAGCCGCAGCAGAAAAACACAGCACATATCCTTTATTTCAAATGAGAGTACCTCCATATTATTTTGTGCACATGTATATGAATGTCTGTCTGGACACCAAATCTAACGATGTCCGATTATTATGTTCTGGTGCTGTTTTAGCGTTGCCAATAGGAGGTAATTATGAATGACGTTACTTTTCGAAAACAACCCTCCACACCCCCCCACCCCCACCCCCACCCACCCCAGTAGTGAGTATTAGTAGTGACGTGTAGTGAGTATTAGTAGTGACTAGTAGTGAGTATTAGTAGTGACGTGCAGTGAGTATGAGTAGTGACGTGTAGTGAGTATGAGTAGTGACGTGTAGTAAGTATTAGTAGTGACGTGTAGTGAGTATTAGTAGTGACTCGTAGTGAGTATTAGTAGTGACGTGTAGTGAGTATTAGTAGTGACGTGTAGTGAGTATGAGTAGTGACTTGTAGTAAGTATTAGTAGTGACGTGTAGTGAGTATTAGTAGTGACTAGTAGTGAGTATTAGTAGTGACGTGTAGTGAGTATTAGTAGTGAAGTGTAGTGAGTATTATTAGTGACGTGTAGTGAGCATTAGTAGTGACGTGTAGTGAGTATTAGTAGTGACGTGTAGTGAGTATGAGTAGTGACGTGTATTCAGTATTAGTAGTGACTAGTAGTGAGTATTAGTAGTGACTAGTAGTGAGTATTAGTAGTGACGTGTAGTGAGTATTAGTAGTGACGTGTAGTGAGTATTAGTAGTGACTAGTAGTGAGTATTAGTAGTGACGTGTAGTGAGTATTAGTAGTGACGTGTAGTGAGTATTAGTAGTGAAGTGTAGTGAGTATTAGTAGTGACGTGTAGTGAGTATTAGTAGTGACTAGTAGTGAGTATTAGTAGTGACGTGTAGTGAGTATGAGTAGTGACGTGTAGTGAGTATGAGTAGTGACGTGTAGTAAGTATTAGTAGTGACGTGTAGTGAGTATTAGTAGTGACGTGTAGTGAGTATTAGTAGTGACGTGTAGTGAGTATTAGTAGTGACATGTAGTGAGTATTAGTAGTGACTAGTAGTGAGTATTAGTAGTGACGTGTAGTGAGTATTAGTAGTGACTAGTAGTGAGTATTAGTAGTGACGTGTAGTAAGTATTAGTAGTGACTAGTAGTGAGTTTTAGTAGTGACGTGTAGTGAGTATTAGTAGTGACTAGTAGTGAGTATTAGTAGTGACGTGTAGTGAGTATTAGTAGTGACTAGTAGTGAGTATTAGTAGTGACGTGTAGTGAGTATTAGTAGTGACGTGTAGTGAGTATTAGTAGTGACTAGTAGTGAGTATTAGTAGTGACGTGTAGTGAGTATTAGTAGTGACGTGTAGTGAGTATAAGTAGTGACGTGTAGTGAGTATTAGTAGGGACGTGTAGTGAGTATTAGTAGTTATGTGTAGTAGTACATTATTCACCCTTCGCAGTTACCTCAGAACTTTTAAGCCACCGCTCGTGCATGCCTTGGTGCCTAGAGATTATTCCCGTGAGTCCCTTGGCATATATGTTTAGGAAGCTTTACCATTATATTTTATTTTTATAATAAGACGATCTTATTTTGTTCCTCCTAGGTTACAAACAAGAACAATGAGTACACTATCGTGTGTGTGCCTGCTAGCCTGCGTGGTCCTGGCACTGACTTGCCAGCCGTAAGTACACTCTCTTCCATTAAGTCGACATTGAAGAGACAGACAATTTGGTATGCGGGAGGGGGTGGGTGTATGTTTGTCTCAGATTAAGCAAAAGAAGTGTTAATGTCCTGAAAAGAATGTACTGTAGCAATGATTGAAAACCTGTTGTGTCTCATCGAGGATCCCAGACCTAGCGATTTGCCTGTACACCATTTGAACCCATACCATCGGGCACATGAAATCACGTTGTTTAATTCGATCAATCATTTTCATTTGAACATAGTCATGTACATTATAAAGAGTACAAAGATGCACATACTTAATGAATAACCATTGATCATTTGCTGTCAAATAGTACATTTAGATTATTATAGTTGATAATGTTCGAAGTTAGATTTTTATTATTTTCTCAAATAATAATAATAACCTGAAAAGGGCAAAGCAAGATACGCTTCAAAGCAAAGATATAAAGTAGTCAAATTCGAGAAAGTACAGGGTTTACTTTCTAGATATGTTACATGATGTTTGTATTTCACCACTGAATACAGGCGTGATACATGATTCCATTAATTAGTCGTTATCTTTCAGGGGTGTTAACAGTCCTTGTTGCATGTGCGGTCCTAATATCACTGTTACTATGGAAGTGGTGAACAGCATCAAGCCACCCACGTTCAAGTCCTGTGTCAAGCTTGAGATGCATCAGAGAGAACTCATCTACTTCCTTCAGGAGGCCGTCGCCATCGACCAGCTCTTCCAGTAAGATGACTGCTTCCTTAAGTACCCTCCTCAATCCTAATTTCCTAGTTTAGTGTCAGACAACACCATCTGTCAAACCTTGCCTTCGTTCACCATCGTTCCCTGTCAAGCAGCACCTTCGTTCGATACATAACACCTCCTCTGTCTTATAACACCTTCTGTAATACAATACCTTGTCAGCCAAACACTTTCGTTTCTATCGGACAACAACTTCATCTATCACACAACACTGTCTGCAGTCAAACGACATTTTCTTAAGTCACACAAGACCTTCTTCTGTGAGACAACACGTTCGTCTGTCACACAATTACTTCTATAAGAAAACATATTCACTGTCACACAACAACTGCGTCTGCCAAACAACACGTTCCTGTCACTTAACACTTTCTTCTGTTAAGCAACGCAATTTCTCTCACACAACACAACCTTCTGTCAGACAACGTCTACTGTCACACATCATCTAGTTCCTCAGACAACACGTTCTCTGTCAGACATCAGCTAGTTCCTCAGACAACACCTTCTCTGTCACACACCATCTAGTTCCTCAGGCAACACCTTCTCTGTCAGACATCAGCTAGTTCCTCAGACAACACCTTCTCTGTCACACATCACCGAGTTCCTCAGACAACACTTTCTCTGTCACACACCATCTAGTTCCTCGGACAACACCTTCTCTGTCACACATCACCGAGTTCCTCAGGCAACACCTTCTCTGTCAGACATCGCCTAGTTCCTCAGACAACACCTTCTCTGTCACACATCACCGAGTTCCTCAGGCAACACCTTCTCTGTCAAACATCAGCTAGTTCCTCAGACAACACCTTCTCTGTCACACATCACCGAGTTCCTCAGACAACACCTTCTCTGTCACACACCATCTAGTTCCTCAGGCAACACCTTCTCTGTCAGACATCACTTAGTTCCTCAGACAACACCTTCTCTGTCACACACCATCTAGTTCCTCGGACAACACCTTCTCTGTCACACATCACCGAGTTCCTCAGACAACACCTTCTCTGTCAGACATCAGCTAGTTCCTCAGGCAACACCTTCTCTGTCAGACATCAGCTAGTTCCTCAGACAACACCTTTTCTGTCAGACATCACTTAGTTCCTCAGGCAACACCTTCTCTGTCAGACATCGCCTTGTTCCTCAGGCAACACCTTCTCTGTCAGACATCAAATAGTTCCTCAGACAACACCTTCTCTGTCAGACATCAGCTAGTTACTCAGACAACACCTTTTCTGTCAGACATCACCTAGTTCCTCAGACAACACCTTCTCTGTCAGACATCAGCTAGTTCCTCAGACAACACCTTTTCTGTCAGACATCACCTAGTTCCTCAGACAACACCTTCTCTGTCAGACATCAGCTAGTTCCTCGGACAACACCTTCTCTGTCAGGCATCAGTTAGTTCCCCAGACAACACCTTCCCTGTCAGACATCAGCTAGTTCCTCAGACAACACCTTTTCTGTCAGACATCGCCTAGATCCTCAGGCAACACCTTCTCTGTCAGGCATCAGTTAGTTCCTCAGACAACACCTTCTCTGTCAGACATCACCGAGTCCCTCAGACAACACCTTCTCTGTCAGACATCACCGCGTTCCTCAGACAACACTTTCTCTGTCACACACCATCTAGTTCCTCAGACAACACCTTCTCTGTCAGACATCACTTAGTTCCTCAGGCAACACCTTCTCTGTCAGACATCGCCTAGTTCCTCAGGCAACACCTTCTCTGTCAGACATCAAATAGTTCCTCAGACAACACCTTCTCTGTCAGACATCAGCTAGTTACTCAGACAACACCTTCTCTGTCAGACATCAGCTAGTTCCTCGGACAACACCTTCTCTGTCAGACATCAGCTAGTTCCTCAGACAACACATTTTCTGTCAGACATCAGCTAGTTCCCCAGACAACACCTTCCCTGTCAGACATCACCTAGTTCCTCAGACAACACCTTCTCTATCAGACATCAGCTAGTTCCCCAGACAACACCTTCCCTGTCAGACATCAGCTCGTTCCCCAGACAACACCTTCCCTGTCAGACATCAGCTAGTTCCTCAGACAACACCTTTTCTCTCAGACATCGCCTAGTTCCTCAGGCAACACCTTCTCTGTCAGGCATCAGTTAGTTCCTCAGACAACACCTTTTCTGTCAGACATCACCTAGTTCCCCAGACAACACCTTCTCTGTCAGACATCAGTTAGTTCCTCAGACAACACCTTCTCTGTCAGACATCACCTTGTTCCCCAGACACAACCTCTTTGTGAAACACCACAATCTCTGTAAGGCACATCATCCTCTTGAGACAACATGAAAACACGTCTTCTTCCTGAGTCAGCCTACATCTTATCTGTCAAACACAATCTCCTCAGTCAGACACAACCTTTTTCCTCCGACAACAAATTCTTCTTCAGACAACATCGTCCGTGTCAGGCACCAACCTATTTTGGGAGTCATACACACCTTCGTAAAACCCTTTCCAGGTTACTCACATATTATCTGAAGTCTAAATAGCTTGTGTCTGCGTTTCGTGATCTCAATTTTACTTGTTCCGACATGGTTTGTGTGACAAAAGGCATTGAAAAGATATTTTCAGTGTTATAATCAAAACACGTTCCGCTCTTGTTGTTCAGTTTCACGGCTGAGTATTATGCGACACCAAGCGTGACGGGATATTTTATTCTGAGCATGAACAACTTAGCTGGAAGCACCGAGGATAAGACTTACTGGCAGATCCTGGACAAAGGGATACCTACACCTCTCGGTAAGTATGCTAGCATGTAAGTAGGTATGTATGTGTGCGTCTTCATATGCGCGTATATATATATATATATATATATATATATATATATATATATATATATATATATATATATATATATATTTATGTGTGTGTGTGTGCGTGCGGATGAATGGGTGGATGGTTGGATGGATGGATGGATAGATGGATACGACTCATTTATACGCTGAAAATATTGCATGGAGAACGATTGATCCACATGTAAACTGACCATGGTGTTTCTACGTTGCAGGTGTCAGTGAGTACGTACCAAAAGATGGGTCCGTGATTACCTTCAATTTCACCACATACTAGACAGACGATTTCAACAGCCCTAGACAAGGGTCTACCTCATCCAGCTACAGGATGTGAAAATATCAACTGAACCAATGCCTCATATCCTAAATGCATGAAAAAAACATATTCAACCATGTACTAGGGGCAATAGTGGGATTTGTCCAGATGTTGTGGTATTTCTATGAAGGCATGAGTGTAAGATCACGCAAATCACCGTCTGAGTCATCCCTATATAAAGAATACATAGTGTATTACTGTGTGTATAGGAACATGAAATAAACGCTTGAGATGGTGAAATACAAACTACAGTTCGATTACTTATTTTTTGGATTTGGCAATGTTTTTATTCTCATTATGATGTTACACTAAAGACCGATACTGTGGACAATACACTAGATATACAATGTCTCATTAATGACCGACACTATGGACAATACATTAGATATACAATGTCACATTAATGACCAACACTATGGACAATACACTAGATATACAATGTCACATTAATGACCAACACTATGGACAATACACTAGATATACAATGTCACATTAATGACTAACACTATGGACAATACACTAGATATACAATGCCGCATTAATGACCAACACTATGGACAATACACTAGATATACAATGTCACATTAATGACCGACACTATGGACAATACACTAGATATACAATGTCACATTAATGACCGACACTATGGACAATACACTAGATATACAATGCCACATTAATGACCAACCCTATGGACAATACACAAGTCAGCTTGTAGTGGGGGTCTTATACAGCTTACATGTATGGTACAGTTTCTATTGATTGTATATCTGGTACAGCTTGAATCTCTGCTACAGCTTGTAGTGGGGGTCTTATACAGCTGACATGTATGGTACAGTTTCTATTGATTGTATATCTGGTACAGCTTGAATCTCTGATACAGCTTGTAGTGGGGGTCTTATACAGCTTACATGTATGGTACAGTTTCTATTGATTGTATATCTGGTACAGCTTGAATCTCTGCTACAGCTTGTAGTGGGGGTCTTATACAGCTGACATGTATGGTACAGTTTCTATTGGTTGTATATCTGGTACAGCTGTTGCAGCTGGTATATTTAGTACAGTTGGTGTATCGAGCGAGTTTGGTTTAACGCCACTTTCAAAAGTATCTTTGTCATATCACGGTGTGTCAGTTTAATATGGGAGGAAACCCCTGTTGATGCAGACAGGCACAGACAGTTGCTACGCTTTGTTTATTCTTTAACGCCGCACTCAGCATTATTCCAACTATAAAACGGCGGTATGTAAATAATCTAGTCTGAACCAGAAAATCCAGTGATTGATATCATGAGCCTCGACCCACGCAATTCGGATACAATAATATGCATCAACCAAGTCAGCGATCTTAACCACCCGATCCCGTTAGTCGCCTCTTACGACAAGCATAGTCGCCTCTTACGACAATCATAGGTTCCTGAAGACTTTTTCCAATCCGGATCTTCGGAAGCATTGAGCTGACAATTCTTCTCTTACTCAGCGTGTGCTGCAAGTGTACTGGATTTAAACTGATTTGACGAACAACCCCATTTACTTTCTGATCTTGTTTCTATTCATTTTCTTTTTAAATACAAATAAAATACTTCTGCCTGGCAAATATGGTGGGTGTGCATAATTCTAGTGAAATTTCGGGATACTTTCGTCCCCGAAAAGGACAAGTACAGCAGTTTGAAAGGGAAGTAACAAATTACGTCCCGGCATGCACTTGGCGTTCTTAGCAAATGGCCTGTATGTAGGAAGTATTAGATCAGCCACTAAAGTAGTTATACTACACAATGGAAGTTGATTGCCACCCGATTCTTTCATATTACTACAGTTAATCTGTGGTGACAGATGAAAGTTTGACTTCATGAAAGGACAGTTGCCATGACAGATTAACGATAGTAGTATGAAAGAATCGGGTCTTACTTTCTCTTGAGTGGTATATTATCTCTTGTAAATAAGGTTATTCGATGTACGAACGTTTGCTTTCAGCGTATTATTATGGAAGTGGTATCAGCAAAGAAATGTTGAGGCCCATCCTATGGCTGCTACTGCGAATACGTACAGATGATATATAATACTCACATACATGATACTTGATTCGGCTGTGTAAACAGACTGTAATGAAGGGAGTATCACAGTACACGTGACATCGCCATCTTGTGGCTGACTTGCACATTACAGGTAAGGCATATTAACAATCTCCGCGCTTAGCTTTAACAAATTCAATTGATATTAGACGCAACTGTAAGGAGAGCAAAGGTTGTTATATTGTGCAATGATAGAGTTAGCGAGTGTTGTTTTACACCGTAGTGAGCAGTACTACAGCTGTGTCGCACAGATGTTGGCCGCGCCAACCAATTTAGTCACTTTTACTCTGGAACTGTTCGATGCCCACACCTTGTAGAAAAAATGAATGCCACGATGTCACTTCTACTGAGTGTGCATGTTGTGTTCTAGTTAAGCAATGTGAGAGCGGACTGTCAATATTCGAATCAGGGCCAGAAAAAACAGCAATTTATATTATAGGCAGCGTTCCAGCTACATGTATCTGGGCACACAGAAATACTACGCAAGGGCATGCGGAGTAACATACAGGTATGTTAAGCACAACTACTGCATGCAACTTACCTAGCCTACACGGATACTGCGATCCATGACCACTGTATATGCAAGTGTACCTACACGGACAATACTGTCCATGCCTACTGTGTGTGCTGCTCTACCGGCCTACACGGACAATACTGTCCATGCCCACTGTGTATGTTACTGTACCAGCCTACACGGACAATACTGTCTTTGTCCACTGTATGTGTTACTGTACCAGCCTACACGGACAATACTGTTCATGTCCACTGTGGGTACCACTGTATCTGCCTACACGGACAATACTGTCCATGTCCAGTGTGTATGTTACTGTACCAGCCTACACGGACAATACTGTCTTTGTCCACTGTATGTGTTACTGTACCAGCCTACACGGACAATACTGTTCATGTCCACTGTGTGTACCACTGTATCTGCCTACACGGACAATAATGTCCATGTCCACTGTGTATGTTACTGTACCAGCCTACACGGACAATACTGTCCATGTCCACTGTGTATGTTACTGTACCAGCCTACACGGACAATACTGTATATGTCCACTGTATGTGTTACTGTACCTGCCTACACGGACAATACTGTCCATGTCCACTGTGTATGTTACTGTACCTGCCTACACGGACAATACTGTCTATGTCCACTGTGTATGTTACTGTACCTGCCTACACGGACAATACTGTCCATGTCCACTGTGTATGTTACTGTACCTGCCTACACGGACAATACTGTCCATGTCCACTGTGTATGTTACTGTACCAGCCTACACGGACAATGCTGTCCATGTCCACTGTGTGTGCTGCTGTACCAGCCTACACGGACAATGCTGTCCATGTCCACTGTGTGTGCTGCTGTACCAGCCTACACGGACATAACTGTCCATGTCCACTCTATGCGTTACTTTACCAGCCTACACGGACACTGAGATCCATGTCAACTATGTAAGGTACTGTACATGTACCTAAGATGACTGGGTCCTTTCCAAAGATGTTTTTTTAAAGATTTTATCTTTTATATTTTTTTAGGTTTACCAACAAGAACAATGCATACACTATCGTGCATGAGTCTGCTGGCCTGCTTTGTGGTTCACGCACTGACTGGCCAGGAGTAAGTATACATGTCTCTCACTAAGTAGACATTGATTATTTGGTGTGCTGGAGGGAATTGGGTAATTTCGCCTCATGGTGCACAATAAGAAATTGTTTGCTTGCTAAAATAAATACCTGTTCTAACAACGTTGATCTTGACACAGTAACTTGCCTGTATATCATGTTAACATATTCACCCACATTTCCAAGTGTACACAGATTATGCTTAATGATAAGACGATGTTGCATTTCTTGCCAAATAACACGTTGATATTATATGATATACACTTCACGTCCGTTCTGTTCACACTGACTAGAAATAATCTGAAAAGTCAAAGTATGAGGCGCTTTAAAGGGTTATAGTCGTTCAATCTGTGACAGTAATAAATCAACTTTTTAGATAAGTTTAATATAATTTCACGACTGATAATAGATAATTTCACGACTGAATTCGAATACAAAAGTGATACATGAAATGTCGTTGTCTTTCAGGAGTGTCACCTGCCCTTGTTGCATGTGCGGTCCTAATATCACGGTCATCATCAATGTGGAGAATAGCCTCAAGTCGCCGACGTTCAAGTCTACTGTCAAGCTTGAGATGAAACCTCAGAGAGAACTCATCTACTTCCTACAGGAGGCCGTTGCCATCGATCCGCATTTCCAGTAGGATTACTGCTGCATTAATACTTGGTCCTCAGTTAGATACTACCATCTCTGCATACTTCATCCTAGGTCCTCAGTCAGATACTACTAGCCTTGCTCACCTCCTCCTGTAACCTCTGATAGATACTACTGGCCTTGCACACCCCCTCCTGGGTTCTCAGATAGATACTACTAGCCTTGCACACCTACTCCTGGGTTCTCAGATAGATACTACTAGCCTTGCACACCTACTCCTGGGTTCTCAGATAGATACTACTAGCCTTGCACACCTACTCCTAGGTCCTCAGTCAGATACTACTAGCCTTGCATACCTGGCCTCCTCCTGGGTTCTAAGATAGATACTACTAGCCTTGCACACCTCCTCCTGGGTTCTCAGTCAGATACTACTAGCCTTGCACACCTCCTCCTGGGTTCTAAGATAGATACTACTAGCCTTGCACACCTCCTCCTCGGTTCTCAGATAGATACTACTAGCCTTGCACACCTCCTCCTGGGTTCTAAGATAGATACTACTAGCCTTGCACACCTACTCATGGGTTCTCAGTCAGATACTACTAGCCTTGCACACCTCCTCCTGGGTTCTAAGATAGATACTACTAGCCTTGCACACCTACTCCTGGGTTCTCAGATAGATACTACTAGCCTTGCACACCTACTCCTGGGTTCTCAGATAGATACTACTAGCCTTGCACACCTACTCCTAGGTCCTCAGTCAGATACTACTAGCCTTGCATACCTGGCCTCCTCCTGGGTTCTAAGATAGATACTACTAGCCTTGCACACCTCCTCCTGGGTTCTCAGTCAGATACTACTAGCCTTGCACACCTCCTCCTGGGTTCTAAGATAGATACTACTAGCCTTGCACACCTCCTCCTCGGTTCTCAGATAGATACTACTAGCCTTGCACACCTCCTCCTGGGTTCTAAGATAGATACTACTAGCCTTGCACACCTACTCCTGGGTTCTCAGTCAGATACTACTAGCCTTGCACACCTCCTCCTGGGTTCTAAGATAGATACTACTAGCCTTGCACACCTACTCCTGGGTTCTCAGTCAGATACAACTAGCCTTGCACACCTCCCCCTGGGTTCTCAGATAGATACTACTAGCCTTGCACACTTCCTCCTGGGTTCTCAGTCAGATACTACTAGCCTTGCATACCTCCTCCTGGGTTCTCAGATAGATACTACTAGCCTTGCACACCTCCTCCTGGGTTCTCAGATAGATACTACTAGCCTTGCACACCTCCTCCTTGGTTCTCAGATAGATACTACTAGCCTTACACACCTCCTCCTCGGTTCTCAGATAGATACCACTAGCCTTGCACACCTCCTCCTGGGTTCTCAGATAGATACTACTAGCCTTGCACACCTCCTCCTTGGTTCTCAGATAGATACTACTAGCCTTACACACCTCCTCCTCGGTTCTCAGATAGATACCACTAGCCTTGCACACCTCCTCCTGGGTTCTCAGATAGATACTACTAGCCTTGCACACCTCCTCCTCGGTTCTCAGATAGATACCACTAGCCTTGCACACCTCCTCCTAGGTTCTAAGATAGATACTACTAGCCTTGCACACCCGCTCCTGGGTTCTCAGATAGATACTACTAGCCTTGCACACCTCCTCCTTGGTTCTCAGATAGATACTACTAGCCTTCCCCGATAGATACTACTAGCCTTGCTCACCTATTCATGGGTTCTCAGATAGTTACAACTAGCCTTGCACACCTCCTCCTGGGTTCTTGGATAGCTACTACTAGCCTTGCACACCTATTCCTGGGTTCTCAGATAGATAGCACTTTCCACACAGTGCTAGACCAGTCCAGTTTCCCCAGAACACTACAGACTTTTCCATACATATATTTTACGCTTGGTATTCAGCCATGCTATTCCGGTAGTTTACAGATAATTCGAGTATCTTAATATAATCACCACTCACCAATGCTTACATTTAATGTACAGTATAGTATTACATACCTGAAAACGAATCATTGTTCAAATGCAATGCAATGAATTCCTACTGAATCTCAACAGATTCAATGTTATACAGTTACGATCATTAGTTATCAATAAATCACATGCCAAAAACACGAGGTCCTCACTCCTTATTTCTGTCAGACATCAACTTCTTCTGTAGGACAACATCTTCTTCTCAAGGACAACACCCCGGTCAGACAACACCTTCTTCTGTCACACAACACTTTCTCCTGTCAGATAACACCTTCTTCTGTCAGACAACACCTTCTTCTGTCAAACATAAAAATTCTTCTGTCAGACAACACCTTCTTCTGTCAAACAATACCTTCTTCTGTCAGACAACACCTTCTTCTGTGAAACAATACCTTCTTCTGTCAGACAACACCTTCTTCTGTCAAACAATACCTTCTTCTGCCAAACAACACCTTCTTCTGTCACACAACACCTTCTCCTATCAGATAACACTTTCTCCTGTCAGATAACACTTTCTCCTGTCAAACAGCATCTTCTCCTGTCAGACAACACCTTCTCCTCTCAGACAACACCTTCTTCTGTCAGACAGCACCTTCTTCTGTCAGATAACACCTTCTCCTGTCAGATAACACCTTCTTCTGTCAAACAACACATTCTCCTGTCAAACAGCACCTTCTCCTGTCACACAACACCTTCTCCTGTCACACAACTCCTTCTCCTGTCAAACAACACTTTCTACTGTCAGATAACACCATCTCCTGTCAAACAACACCTTCTCCTGTCAGACAACAACTTCTTCTGTCAGACAACACCTACTCCTATCAGATAACACCTTCTTCTGTCAAACAACACCTTCTCCTGTCAAACAACACCTCCTCCTGTCAAACAACACCTTCTCCTGTCACACAACACCTTCTCCTATCAGATAACACTTTCTCCTGTCAGATAACACCTTCTCCAGTCAAATAACACCTTCACCTGTCAGACAACACCTTCTTCTGTCAGACAACACCTTCTCCTGTCTGATAACACCTTCTCCTGTCAAACAACACCTTCTCCTGTCACACAACACCTTCTCCTATCAGATAACACCTTCTCCTGTCAGATAACACCTTCTCCTGTCAGATAACACCTTCTTCTGTCAGACAACACCTTCTTCTGTCAGATAACACCTCTTCCTATCAGATAACACCTTCTTTGTCAGACACCACCTTCTTCTGTCAGATAAGACCTTCTTCTGTCAAACAACACCTTCTCCTGTCAAACAACACCTCCTCCTGTCAAACAACACCTTCTCCTGTCACACAACACCTTCTCCTATCAGATAACACTTTCTCCTGTCAGATAACACCTTCTCCAGTCAGATAACACCTTCACCTGTCAGACAACACCTTCTTCTGTCAGACAACACCTTCTCCTGTCTGATAACACCTTCTCCTGTCAAACAACACCTTCTCCTGTCACACAACACCTTCTCCTATCAGATAACACCTTCTTCTGTCAGATAACAACTTCTCCTGTCAGATAACACCTTCTCCTGTCAGATAACACCTTCTTCTGTCAGACAACACCTTCTTCTGTCACACAACACCTTCTCCTATCAGATAACACCTTCTCCTGTCAGATAACACCTTCTCCTGTCAGATAACACCTTCTCCTGTCACACAACACCTTCTCCTGTCACACAACACCTTCCCCTGTCAGGCAACACCTTCTTCTGTAATACAACACCTTCTCCTGTCAGACAACACCTTCTCCTGTCACACAACACCTTCTCCTGTCACACAACACCTTCTTCTGTCATACAACACCTTCTTCTGTCAAACAACACCTTCTTCTGTCAAACAATACCTTCTTCTGTCAAACAACACCTTCTGTAAGACAACACCCTCTTTTGTTAGACAACACCTCCTCCTATCAGATAACACCTCCTACTATCAGATAGCACCTTCTTCTGTCAGACAACACCTTCTTTGTCAGACAACACCTTCTTCTGTCAGACAACATCGTCTTCTGTCAAACAACACCTTCTTCTGTAGGACATCACTTTCTGTAAGAAAACACCCTCTTTTGTCAGATAACACGTCCTCCTATCAGATAACACCTTCTTCTGCCAGACAACACCTCCTCCTATAAGATAACACCTCCTCCTATCAGATAACACCTTCTTCTGTCAGACAACACCTTCTTTGTCAGACAACACCTTCTTCTGTCAGACAACATCTTCTGCTGTCACACAACACCTTCTCCTATCAGATAACACTTTCTCCTGTCAGATAACACCTTCTCCTGTCAGATAACACCTTCTTCTGTCAGACAACACCTTCTTCTGTCAGATAACACCTCTTCCTATCAGATAACACCTTCTTTGTCAGCCAACACCTTCTTCTGTCAGACAACATCGTCTTCTGTCAAACAACACCTTCTTCTGTAGGACATCACCTTCTGTAAGAAAACACCCTCTTTTGTCAGATAACACGTCCTCCTATCAGATAACACCTTCTTCTGCCAGACAACACCTCCTCCTATCAGATAACACCTCCTCTTATCAGATAACACCGTCTTCTGTCAGACAACACCTTCTTTGTCAGACAACACCTTCTTCTGTCAGACAACATCTTCTGCTGTCACACAACACCTTCTCCTATCAGATAACACTTTCTCCTGTCAGATAACACCTTCTTCTGTCAGATAACACCTTTTCCTGTCAGATAACACCTTCTCCTGTCAGATAACACCTTCTCCTGTCAAACAATACCTTCTTCTGTCAGACAACACCTTCTCCTGTCTGATAACACCTTCTCCCGTCAGGAAACACCTTCTCCTGTCAGACAACACCTTCTTCTGTCTGATAACACCTTCTCCTGTCAGATAACACCTTCTTCTGTCAGATAACACCTTCTTCTGTCAGACAACACCTTCTTCTGTCAAACAAAACCTTCTTCTGTCAGACAACACCTTCTTCTGTCAGACAAAACCTTCTTCTGTCAGACAACACCTTCTTCTGTCAGATAACACCTTCTCCTGTCAGATAACACCTTCTCCTGTCAGATAACACCTTCTCCTGTCAGACAACACCTTCTTCTGTCAGATAACACCTTCTCCTGTCAGATAACACCTTCTCCTGTCAGATAACACCTTCTTCTGTCAGATAACACCTTCTCCTGTCAAACAATACCTTCTTCTGTCAGACAACACCTTCTCCTGTCTGATAACACCTTCTCCCGTCAGGAAACACCTTCTCCTGTCAGACAACACCTTCTTCTGTCTGATAACACCTTCTCCTGTCAGATAACACCTTCTTCTGTCAGATAACACCTTCTTCTGTCAAACAAAACCTTCTTCTGTCAGACAACACCTTCTTCTGTCAGATAACACCTTCTCCTGTCAGATAACACCTTCTCCTGTCAGATAACACCTTCTCCTGTCAGATAACACCTTCTCCTGTCAGACAACACCTTCTTCTGTCAGATAACACCTTCTCCTGTCAGATAACACCTTCTCCTGTCAGATAACACCTTCTTCTGTCAGACAACACCTTCTCCTGTCAGACAACACCTTCTCCTGTCAGATAACACCTTCTCCTGTCAGACAGCACCTTCTTCTGTCAAACAACACCTTCTTCTGTCAGCTATCACCTCTTCAGTGAGACACATCCTATCCTAAATCTATAAGATAAATCTTTCCCTCTTCGATTGTCATAAGATCTTCTTAAAACATGTACTAGAATTTCGTGGTCTACCTCAATTTCAATTGCTCCAACATCGCTTGTGCGACAAAAGGCACGGAAACGACAATTTCATATTTATAACAAAATAAAAAAACATGTCAGTCATTTAATTGCTCTTATTCAGTTTTACCGCTGAATATTATGCGACACCAAACGCGACGGGATACGATGTGATGAGCATGAACAAGTTAGCTGGAAGCGCCGAGGACAAGACCTACTGGGAGATCCTGGACAATGGAAATCCTACAGCAGGTGTGTGGATTGGTGGTGTGCGTGTATGTAAGTGTATGTGAATGTATGTGAGTGAATGAGTGACTGAGTGAGTGAGTGAGTGTGTGTGTGTGTGTGTGTGTGTGTGTGTGTGTAGACATGTATGTATGCATAAGTGTGTATATGTACATCGAAGCACTGATCCACACGTAAACTGACCATGATGTTTCTACATTGCAGGTGTCAGTATGTACGTACCAAAAGATGGGTCTGTTATTTCCTTCAATTTCACCACGTACTAGACCGACAATTTCACCACACCGTGGTCAGGGGTCGAACTCATCCAGCCACAAGATGTGGAAATACCAACTGAGCTAATGCCTCATATCCTCAATGCACAAAACATTTCAACCTATTCAACCTTATACTTGGGATCATGGTGAGATCTGACCGGATATAGTCGTATCCCTGTGATGACATGAGTGTGTGATCACGTAAAGGATTGCCGGAACCTGTTTTGTGAAATTGCTTGTCCTCTTAATATAATTGAATAAAAAATGATTTAGTTTTGGTTATATAAATGTGAAATAAATGCCTGAAATGGAGATGTAAAAACGGCGATTACATTATTTATTTATTCAACCTCATTTAAACTTAATCTCACAGCACAAGTTAATGTGTTGTGCAATACAATGTATATATGTCAGGCTGTTGACCGATATTGGAAACGATGCACTGAATATACAATGTCACACTAATGACCGATATTGTGAACGATACACTGGATATTTAATGTCACACTAATGACCGATATTGTGGACGATGCACTGGATATTTAATGTCACCCTAATGACCGATATTGTGAACGATACACTGGATATACAATGTCACACTAATGACCGATATTGTGGACGATGCACTGGATATTAAATGTCACCCTAATGACCGATATTGTGAACGATACACTGAATATTAAATGTCACCCTAATGACCGATATTGTGAACGATACACTGGATATATAATGTCACACTAATGACCGATATTGTTTACGATGCACTGAATATACAATGTCACACTAATGACCGATATTGTGAACGATACATTGAATACTAAATGTCACCCTAATGACATATATTGGGAACGATCCACTGAATATACAATGTCACACTAATGACCGATATTGTGAACGATACACTGAATATACAATGTCACACTAATGACCGATATTGTCAACGATGCACTTGATATTAAATGTCACCCTAATGATCGATATTGTGAACGATACACTGAATATTTAATGTCACCCTAATGACCGATATTGTGAACAGTACACTTGGAATACAATGTCACACGAATGACCGATATTGTGAACAATACACTTGGAATACAATGTCACTTCTGAGTGAGTGAGTGAGGATTTACGCCGCTTTTAGCAATATTCCAGTAATATCACGACGGGGGACGCCACAAATGGGCTTCACAAATTGTACCCGGGTCTTCGGCGTGACGGACGAACGAACGCTTTAACCACTAGGCTACCCGACCGCCCCCCGATATTGTGAACAATACAATGGGAATACAAATTACAATGTCACAAGAATGACCGATATTGTGAACGATACACTGGATATTCAATGTCACACTAATGACTGATGTTGAGAACAATACACTGGATATACAATATCACACTAATGACCGATATTTTGAATAATACTAAGACAGCCTTTTTGGGTGATCCCAATAACTGTCAGGCCTCGGTTTGGGGAATTAGCTATTGGGAGCTAGCCTTGAAACAAGAGAGAAGAGAGCTGTGAGGTCCTTAGGGTTTATTCAAGCAAGTGTCTATCATTCAAGTTACATCAATTAATATATAATAGTGACGTACAATCATAATAATGATAATAAAATGCTAACACATTGTCCATCTAATAAAGGCATAATAATAAAGGCAATGTATTGAAATTGGAGTATGTACGGTAACATTATACAACAGATGCAGTATTTACTAGAATAATAACGGTAATGCTAAATAACATTTCTTAACAGCTAAATTGAGTAGTCGTAACATTTTAATAGAGCATGTACGGTAGACTGCACAAACTGCTTAGATGAGGAACATGACATTTACTTGAAAAGACGGTAAACATTAATATTTGTGGTTTCAGTAATAATTATCACAACATAATAATTTCGGCTAATACGGAAAGTAAATACTTGATCTAAATAAAGATACGAATGTACGCGGTAGAAGACATAGCTCGGTTTTAGTTAGTGTAATTATTAGTTTTAGTGGTGATTACTTTGGTGACTACGGTAATGAATCACGGCGGCTATGTTGCTATTGACTACGCACATTTCCTATATATATATACGGAGCTAGACGATAACAGCTAATGGAGTGAATACGGCAATTGTACATGTATACTTAAACGATGCGCGTTTAAATGTACGTTGTTATGAAGCATAAAAGATGACTATAACACTATTTAAATGACTACGGTAATAAAATTGTAGTATAGGTTGTGTTGTAGCGTATGCAACTATATGAGGAAAGGGACTCTTTACAAAATATTCAAATACTTACTTAATGAGGATAAAACCTAAGAAATATGGAATGCCTTGTTATAGCCTATTCTGTAAGCGCACACGGAAGGTAAAGCTGCTCATATAACCTTTGATCGGTGGACTGTCGGAAAATATGGACTAACCGACCTACGTATAATATAAATAAATCTTGCTTGAAACAGTTGTGTTAACTCTAGGAACCGTTTTGTGACTAAGCTACATGTACGCTACGCTACTGCACGGAAATATAAACTGTATATGCATCTGGTATTTTGAACAGATGATGTTAGACATAGAAGGAGAAAATAATCATGGATGTCGAAATATAGGAGAGAACTATTGGTGCCGCATATTAATGACACATAAACTGGAGGAGCCCACGACGCATTACACTTCGAATAACACTGGGAAATTACTGTGTATTAAACAGTAAATAATATATATAATGAGCAGTCATTTAGAACTTGTACAGAGTAGATTGAGAGTTACAATATGGCAGTACTGATTCAACTTAACTATAACATTTTCTAGACAATAATAACAATGAAATAAGAAGTTTAGTCATAAAATAGGAATATTTAAATGTTTCTTACCTTGAAACAAGAGAAAAGAGAGCTGTGAGGTCCTTAGGGTTTATTCAAGCAAGTGTGCTGAGGACCAACACCCAAGGAGTTATATACCCCCACAGCTCTACTCTTATCACATTAACAATTACTTTGAAGTTGTAATTTCGGTCTCTGTTATCTGCCCTGGGCTGTCAAAGTTGACTACACAAAAGCAGGTGGTAATAGAATGGTATCAGTATTGCCTGAGAAGAGTTTATTTTAATTACAGTTTAAGATGGTGGTCAAAACCTGCGCCAGCTGGTAACAAAACATTTATCAAGAGAACAAGGGCCGGGGCGGACGTACGCGCCGACTTTATCTATGATTACGTAATTTACTGTTCGCGTGAATGAGCTTGCCAAGGAGCAGCCGTCATGGTCGACCAGTGGCGATAAAAACGAGAAATACTGGTCTAGCGACTTTCGAATTTTAGAATTTCCTAGTTTAAGTTTAATTTGTTAAAAATATAAAAAGTGTAATGAAATATATGCACTGTAACAATACCCCTGTGCGTCGTGGAGCTTTTGTCCTCAAAAGCAAAAAGAAAAGGATTAAAATGAAGCGAATATACATAGATAATCAGAATACAATGATACAATAGATTACGTTGGACATGAACAAATGTTTGCATGAAGATAGTTTGATCAGTTGAAAACATAAGGCACACGATTTCCATTACAAAGATTCTGAAACATACCTACATATTAAACTACAAGAAAAATGACAATTTGAAGTAATGAACAAGCATTTCTGTGAAAAGGAAACCGGTTAACAAAAACATACATAATATGAGGAAAGGTTGTTGTGTGATGAGGGAGTTTTTAGCGTTCCCCAACAATTTGCCCTTACACTGTCAAACATTTCACATCACGCTAGGTCTACGATTGAAAGTATCCGTTGTGAAATATTAGGATATAGGTGGCAAAGGGGTGCTTAAAGAGTTTGTGAATGTGCTGGGGGGGCACCTGAAGGAGGTTGGATGTGCAAATGGGAAGGACACAGAGTGAGTGGAAGAATTGGAATTGTGGCACACTCAAGTCTTGGAGAAGACAGTTGAGATTTTGAGACAAGGATGAGAAATGCTGCCCAAGAAACAGCCAAGATTCCTAACAGAATGGTAACATTGTAGTCTGTTAAGGTGGTGATGACAACGAGAGATTAACGGTAGTTGACGTGTACGTATCATAGTTAGGGATTGGAGGCAAAGCGAGGTCACTCAGGACAGGAGGCACGAATATCAGCCGAACTCAAGGATAGTGGCTCTCCATGTTTGACCAAAGACAAAAAGAAACCAAAGTACAAGTCAGATGGGATGACCATTGATGCAGGAAAGTTGTGGCCACAACATTTCACTGCGTAGCACTTATAGAACACAAGGCAATTTGATTACCTGTAGGGGGTGGTCAGAGCTCATCTACCTTGACAAATGATGACTTGTTGCCAGGAGGAATAGCATGGAAGGTCACGACCTATGATTTTGCAAAATATCTGTGTTTCCGTTTCCGTCTGTGACCAGATCCTGTTCTAAATGTATGGTAATCACTTATCATTTCCGCGCTAAGGTTGGAGGCAGGTTCCCAGGTGCGTTGGGGGTAACCTTCCCATTCAATTAGGTAATGAGTTACTCCTGACTTCTTTTTAGCTTTGTGTATGCGTTTTACAGCATAAAGTTGATCATCTGGTTGGGCAGATGATGTGGGACTCTGTGGAATAGTGTCAGAGTTATCAGACGAGTGAGGTAGCATAATGGGATCCTCTACGGAAGTGGGCTGTGTTGTGGTAGGGTTGTCAGGATGGGAGGATGTTGACTGAGTTGGAGTTGATTGATGCTGGGCTGTTTGTGAGGCTTCTCTACGAGGATTGTCGGGCTGGGAGGCTGGCGACTGAGTGGGTGTTGCTAGATGCTGAGCTGGTTGTGCAGGTTGTCTTCGAGGGGTTGGAGGTGTATAAGTTTTAAGTCTGTTGGCATGAATGAAGGATTTATGTTCTTTGTTTGTGTTAGTGTTCAGTAGTTTGAATGTATGGTTTAGACCGATGCGAATGATTCTGTAAGGTCCTATCCATTTCTTTGACAGTTTGGGGGAAAGGCCAGTTTTGACAGTTGGATCAGTCATGAGAACCTGATCACCAACTGCAAATGAAGGTTCCTTGGCTCTGATATCCTGAATATTCTTGCTTTTATCCTGAGCAGCAGACATGTTGTCCTTTGCAAGGGATTTTGCCACATTCAGATTTTTCAAGAGATCTTGAAGATGACCCTGTGCATCTTTGCCGAGGGTAGATTTAGGCAGCAAGGTTGTGTCAAAAGGAAGATTCATTTCCTTTCCAAACAGAAGGTAGTGTGGTGAATACCCTGTAGATTGACAAGGTACATTGCGCATGGCCATCATAACACATGGAATGAGTTTGGCCCAATTGGTCTGATCAGGGTCAGCATATGTTCGGAGAGCCTGCTCTATGACACTGTTCCTCCTTTCACACATCCCATTAGTCTGGGGGTGGTAGGACGAAGTGTAGTAGTGCTTGAAATCGAGGAGTTCACAGAGAGCATTTACTAGCTTGGAAGTGAACTGCCTACCTCTGTCAGTAAGAAGAGTACGGGGAGCACCAAACCGTGAGAAAACCTCAGTGAACAGGATTGATGCAACCTCGGAGGCTTCTTGAGTGCGCATAGGGAAACCTTCTGTCCAGCGTGAGAAGGAATCAACTGCAAGGAGAACATACTTATAACCTTCCTTAGTCTCAGGCAATGGCCCGAGGATGTCAACATGGAGACGAGAGAATGTGTCCTCAATAGGCATGGGCACCATTGGTGCTGGCTTAGCATTTGTCCTTCTTTTGGAGCGTTGGCAGTCATCACAGGACTTGACATAATTCTCAATATCCTGGTATAAGCCTGGCCAGTAATACTTTGTGAGTATTGTCTGACGAGTGGCATCTCGTCCAAAGTGGCAACCACCAGCTTTGGAATCATGGTAGGCAAAAAGAACCTCTTTGCGACAGCAGACAGGGACAGCTAGCTGTGTTACCATAGGAGGGCGATTGTTTTTCTGACCTCGATGCTTTGCATGATAGAAGTGGTACAGAATACCATCACGTATGTCATACTCTTGAGCAAGGCCAGTTAGACCCTTGACTTGAACATCTGTATAGGTGGAAGGAATTTCACCTTTTTCAATGTAGTCCATGATTGGACGAAGGTCAGGGGATTTACGTTGCTTTTCTGCCAAGTCTTTATCATCAAGATCAGTTCCTATAGCAAAGACCATAGGGCCTGAAGGAGGATCGTGAGGACCCGACTTGTAGACAAAGTCTACAGATATAGAGGATGTTATGTCATCTTTACTGATATCTTCTGATGAGACACTGTGTGAGTCAAGAGTGTCATTGTCAATGTTTGTATGCTTTGGAAAGTTGTTTTGTTGAGATGAGCATGATTTGGTTGAAGAGGAAGAAGACCTCAGTTGGCTGGAGGGACGAGACATGAATGGTAGTTTGGTGTGGACACTGTTGTTGGAGGATTTTGTAGCAGTGGTGGCCGACTTGTTTGTCTTCTTGTCAGTAGGTGGCATGGGACTTGGATGAGCATGGCTGGCTGGTTTGTGAGATAAGGCTGTTGAGGGTGTAGACCTCATATTGCCTGCTTTTGAATAAGCATATTGGCGAGTGAAGGAAGTCGAAGGTGTAGATGTCTTGTTGGCTGAGTGAGAATTAGCATGTTGGAGAGAAGAGGCAGTCGAGGGTGTGGGCCTCATGTTGCCTGCATTGGGATTGGCGTAATGGCAAGAATGAGCAGTCGAGGGTGTAGACCTCTTGTTGCCTGTATTGGGATTGGCATAATGGTGAGAAGTGGCAGTCGAGGGTGTAGACCTCTTGTTGCCTGTATTGGGATTGGCATAATGGAGAGAAGAGGCAGTCGAGGGTGTAGACCTCATGTTGCCTGTATTGGGATTGGCATAATGGTGAGAAGAGGCAGTCGAGGGTGTGGGCCTCATGTTGCCTGCATTGGGATTGGCGTAATGGGAAGAATGGGCAGTCGAGGGTGTAGACCTCTTGTTGCCTGTATTGGGATTGGCATAATGGTGAGAAGTGGCAGTCGAGGGTGTAGACCTCTTGTTGCCTGTATTGGGATTGGCATAATGGAGAGAAGAGGCAGTCGAGGGTGTAGACCTCTTGTTGCCTGCATTGGGATTGGCATAATGGGGAGAAGTGGCAGTCGAGGGTGTAGACCTCTTGTTGCCTGTATTGGGATTGGCATAATGGTGAGAAGTGGCAGTCGAGGGTGTAGACCTCATGTTGCCTGCATTGGGATTTGCATAATGGCGAGAAGTGGCAGTCGAGGGTGTAAACCTCATGTTGCCTGTATTGGGATTGGCATAATGGTGAGAAGTGGCAGTCGAGGGAGTAGACCTTGTGTTGCCTTGGTGATGAGGGAATGACACTTTGGGGCTGCTTGATGGTGACATCGAATGTGAAGTTGGAGTGGGTAAGAGTGGAGATGAAGCAGTGGCAGCTACTTGTGCATATGTGCGGGTTGATGAGATGGGTTCTGTTGAAATGGGTGGGGAGGGTATATCATCAGTGTTAGGTTGATGTACTTGCTCTGCATGAGGAATGCGAGATAAGGCATCTGCATTTGTGTTGGCTTTGCCTGGCCTGTGTATGATCTCAAAATCATACTCTTGCAGCATTAGGGACCATCTACTAAGGCGACCAGAGTCATGTTTGGTTTTCTTAAGCCAAGTCAGAGCTTTGTGGTCTGTGTAAACAGAAAATGATCCATTTGCAAGGTACACCCTGAAGTTTTTAATACCTTCTAGGACGGCCAGGCATTCTAGATGTGTGATACCCCAATTCTTTTCAGCAGTAATGAGAGAGCGGCCGCCGTAACATATTACATGTTCTCTACCTTGAGAATCAAGTTGGCCTAAGATGTACCCTATTGCAGTTTGTGATGCATCAGTTGTGAGGATGAAGGGTTGGTTTTGGTCAGGGTATGCGAGGATAGGTGCAGTTGTAAGGGCATGTTTTAGCTTTTCAAATGCCTGTTGACAATTGTATGACCATTCGAAAGATGCATCTTTTTTTAGGAGATTGTAAAGAGGGGAGGCAATGCCCGAAAAGTTTGCTACAAATTTCCGATAATATGATGCCAAACCTAGGAAATGGCGCACGTCATGGACATTTTTAGGAGGTGGAATCTGTGTGACTGAATCTATTTTGGAAGGATCAACATGGATGCCATCTTTACTGAAGATATGCCCTAAGTAGGTAACTTGTTTTGTCGCGAATTTACATTTGCTGGGTTTTAGAGTGAGGCCTGCTTCACTGATCTTTTGGAATACTGCCTTGAGGTGATTCAGATGTTCAGAAAAGGTTTTAGAAAATATTATTATGTCATCGACATATATCAATATGTAACGCCAATTCATCTCTTTTAGTGCCTCTGAAATGGTTTGCTGAAATGCCATAGGAGCATTTTTGAGGCCGAAAGGAAGGCGATTCCATTCAAAAACACCATCAGGCGTAATGAAGGCGGACTTGTGTTTTGTATCTGGGTGGAGTGGTATTTGCCAAAAGCCACTAGCACAATCAAGGACACTAAAGATTTTGGCATGGCTGTCACCTACGGCATCAACGACATCTTCAAAACGTGGCAGAGGAAAAAATATAGGCTTAGTAACTGCATTGAGGCGTCTATAATCTACGGCAAAGCGGTAAGAGCTGTCACGTTTCTTAACCATGACAACAGGTGAGTGCCACTCAGAAGAACTAGGTTGAATGATATTGGCATCTAACATTTCTTTTACCTGTCTTGAACATTCTTTTCTAATGGCTGCGTTTTGCCTGTAAAAAGGGAGTCTAATCGGTCTGGCATCACCTGTTTCTATTCTGTGTTGATGTAAGTGGGTGTGTCCTAATTCTGACCAATCTGAGGCAAAAACTGACCTTTGTGATTGGAGAAATGCACGTAAATGTGTTTGTTGTTCATGTGTGAGGTCTGCATCACTAAGATCAAAGTCAATGTCCTGTGAATGTGTTGTGTTAGCACTTGTAGTAGTAGGAGGATCAGAATCAGAAGTGTCAGGGAGGTCAAGGACAGATGTGGGGTCAATCTCTGAGGCTACAGCAACCACTGTTTTTGAATATAAAGTGACATGGCTGTCACTAGCATTAAGCAATCTCATGCAAGCTGATTTTGGATTGTTGGTTATAAGGCACTTAGCACCATGGAGCTGCATGTCATTTAATGCCGGAACTGGTTCAAGAAGAAAAACTTGACCTTGTTGACAATGAGAAATTTTGATGGGAATGTCAGCTTGAGAGTGTGGAGGAATAATTACAGACTTGCATGGTCTTGCGTAGCCTCCATTGATTGATGCCAGGGAGACTGAAACAAGACCTTCATGTTTGTGAAGGCATTTTGAGGGCAGGTCTATAGTGACTTTGTTTAATTCAAGGAAGTCAATGCCTAAGATGAGAGAGTGATGTAAGTTGTGAAAGACATGAAAGATTTGGGGGAGGTAGATATGCCCTATGTTAATGTCAAGAGAGACAGAGCCTAGCACAGAATGTTTTTCACCACCTACACCTATGATTTCGGTTAGGTGAGATGGGCGTAAATGAGAGGGTTTGATGCCAACCTTGTTTAAGTAGCCCATGCTGACACAGCTAACTGATGCACCTGTGTCAACAAGAGCTGTAGTTCTCACTTGTTTCACCTTGACATGAACAGTGTTCTTTGTCAAGGGAGCCACAAGTGATACAAAGGCTGACTCTTGCCTGACCCCAGAATATTGTGTATAGTATGCGCGCATGCATACTTTTGCATGGTGACCTATGCGTGAGCAATAATTACAGACTGTATTTCTATGAGGGCAATTGTGAGGGAACCGAAAAAACTCACCACATCCGCGACATCTGCCTCGAAGGTGCTGTGGAATTGGCAGACGTTGACTGTTGCTGGAGCTGTACGGGTAGAAGGATGGCGTCTGTTGTTGTTGCTGTGCTGTGTGGTGGGGCTGAGGTGGTGGAACTGGATACTCCTTCTGTGGTGGCTGATAGTGCTGTGGTGATGGTTGGTATTGTTCCTGTAGTGGTTGATATTGTTCCTGCAGTGGTTGATATTGTTCCTGCCGTATCTGGTATTGATGTTGTAGTGGTTGGTACTGCTGTGGTGGTGGTTGGTATGGTTCCTTTGGTGGCTGGTATGGTTCCTGTGGTGGTTGGTATGGTTCTTGTGGTGACTGGTATGGTTCCTGTGGTGACTGGTATGGATCCTGTGGTGGTTGGTATTGTTCCTGTGGTGACTGGTATGGATCCTGCTGTGGTTGGTACTGCTGTGGTGACTGGTATGGATCCTCTTGTGGTTGGTATGGTTCCTGTTGTGGTTGCTGGTGGTATCTTGGTGATGGGGAGGGTGGCTGTTGCTGGACCTGGGGCTCGTGCTGCTGATGGTGGGATGAGGGAGTTGCTGATTGTACAGCACAGACCTTGTTTGTAGTGATCAGCATGGTCACCAAGTTCGTTAATTGCTCAACTTGTTGGACCATGCTGACCTCTTCCTTGCTTGGGGCCTGCGATTGTACAGCCAGTTGGGCATGGTGACGAACCTCGTCCAGGGTCAGTGGCTCCTTCATATACACCCACTGCTTAATCTGTGGGAGTAGCCCATTGATTGCAATGGCTACTATCACAGATTGTGGTAAGCAGGAGTGTAACGCAGATGCTTGGACCCTGGTGATGAAGTCTCCAACGTCCTCCTGTTCCTTCTGTGTCATATCAAGAAGACTCAAATTGAAGGCTGATGAACTGCGAAGTCGTTGCTGAAAGGCCGCTTTCAGCAAGTGGATGTCCAGCTGTGTGTGCGCAGGGAGGTCCCTGAACCATACTTTAGCAGCTCCGTCCAGGTAGAAGGGTAGAATTCTACAGGATTGGGTGTCTGTGTGACCATGGAGGAAGTTGAAGTTGTAGAAATCTGCCCACCAACTTTCAGCATCCTGCTGACCTGTGTATTTGGGGAGATGTATCTGTGCCATTACTGGGGGTTGTTGCTGGGTAAGATGAGACTGACTGTGTTGTTGCTTCTGTAGGGGACGATGGTGTCAGCAGGCATAGTGTGGTGTCAAGCTGTGGAGGTGGTGGTGGTAGTGTGGAGTCAGGTACAGGTAACGTCACAGTCTCAACTTGTAGTTCACAAGGCTGGCTCCAGGCACCGAGGATCGAACGTCTCCACCAATTAAGACAACCTTTTTGGGTGATCCCAATAACTGTCAGGCCTCGGTTTGGGGAATTAGCTATTGGGAGCTAGCCTTGAAACAAGAGAGAAGAGAGCTGTGAGGTCCTTAGGGTTTATTCAAGCAAGTGTCTATCATTCAAGTTACATCAATTAATATATAATAGTGACGTACAATCATAATAATGATAATAAAATGCTAACACATTGTCCATCTAATAAAGGCATAATAATAAAGGCAATGTATTGAAATTGGAGTATGTACGGTAACATTATACAACAGATGCAGTATTTACTAGAATAATAACGGTAATGCTAAATAACATTTCTTAACAGCTAAATTGAGTAGTCGTAACATTTTAATAGAGCATGTACGGTAGACTGCACAAACTGCTTAGATGAGGAACATGACATTTACTTGAAAAGACGGTAAACATTAATATTTGTGGTTTCAGTAATAATTATCACAACATAATAATTTCGGCTAATACGGAAAGTAAATACTTGATCTAAATAAAGATACGAATGTACGCGGTAGAAGACATAGCTCGGTTTTAGTTAGTGTAATTATTAGTTTTAGTGGTGATTACTTTGGTGACTACGGTAATGAATCACGGCGGCTATGTTGCTATTGACTACGCACATTTCCTATATATATATACGGAGCTAGACGATAACAGCTAATGGAGTGAATACGGCAATTGTACATGTATACTTAAACGATGCGCGTTTAAATGTACGTTGTTATGAAGCATAAAAGATGACTATAACACTATTTAAATGACTACGGTAATAAAATTGTAGTATAGGTTGTGTTGTAGCGTATGCAACTATATGAGGAAAGGGACTCTTTACAAAATATTCAAATACTTACTTAATGAGGATAAAACCTAAGAAATATGGAATGCCTTGTTATAGCCTATTCTGTAAGCGCACACGGAAGGTAAAGCTGCTCATATAACCTTTGATCGGTGGACTGTCGGAAAATATGGACTAACCGACCTACGTATAATATAAATAAATCTTGCTTGAAACAGTTGTGTTAACTCTAGGAACCGTTTTGTGACTAAGCTACATGTACGCTACGCTACTGCACGGAAATATAAACTGTATATGCATCTGGTATTTTGAACAGATGATGTTAGACATAGAAGGAGAAAATAATCATGGATGTCGAAATATAGGAGAGAACTATTGGTGCCGCATATTAATGACACATAAACTGGAGGAGCCCACGACGCATTACACTTCGAATAACACTGGGAAATTACTGTGTATTAAACAGTAAATAATATATATAATGAGCAGTCATTTAGAACTTGTACAGAGTAGATTGAGAGTTACAATATGGCAGTACTGATTCAACTTAACTATAACATTTTCTAGACAATAATAACAATGAAATAAGAAGTTTAGTCATAAAATAGGAATATTTACATGTTTCTTACCTTGAAACAAGAGAAAAGAGAGCTGTGAGGTCCTTAGGGTTTATTCAAGCAAGTGTGCTGAGGACCAACACCCAAGGAGTTATATACCCCCACAGCTCTACTCTTATCACATTAACAATTACTTTGAAGTTGTAATTTCGGTCTCTGTTATCTGCCCTGGGCTGTCAAAGTTGACTACACAAAAGCAGGTGGTAATAGAATGGTATCAGTATTGCCTGAGAAGAGTTTATTTTAATTACAGTTTAAGATGGTGGTCAAAACCTGCGCCAGCTGGTAACAAAACATTTATCAAGAGAACAAGGGCCGGGGCGGACGTACGCGCCGACTTTATCTATGATTACGTAATTTACTGTTCGCGTGAATGAGCTTGCCAAGGAGCAGCCGTCATGGTCGACCAGTGGCGATAAAAACGAGAAATACTGGTCTAGCGACTTTCGAATTTTAGAATTTCCTAGTTTAAGTTTAATTTGTTAAAAATATAAAAAGTGTAATGAAATATATGCACTGTAACAATTCATTGGCATAGCTTATGTGCTTTGCACAGTTGATGTACCTGGTATACCTATAATCCTTAATTGTTGAACGTGATGGGAATAATTACGCCATAAACCTAATTCCAATTGTCTGTAAGTGACATGTGTGTGCATATTCGCTATACAACACATAATTTTATTTCCACAGGTAAATGAAAGTGGAAACTGTCAGCTCAATGTAGGGGACATGGGTTAAGTTGGACCGTTTAAAGTCGGACTTGATGCGGGTGTTAGTCGTGTAAACCCAAGAGCAAGGGATGGTGCCGAAAAACCTAATGAATCTGACACACCTACTGTACGCATCTCTGCACAGAGCATTGAGGCGACTGGACTTCCAGTGCCTCCTATTAATGTTGTAACAAGGAGAAATCGAAGTCTCCCTTTAATAATGTAACCATGCAGAGCAGGGTCGCCAATGTCTGTATGTCTGCTTGCACTTGTCCGGTCTTATGCAGGTTGTATAGTGTTAACTCACTGAGATACCATGCCGCAGTTTATCATAGATACCCTACTCAGACACTGTATACTCCGATCCGACCACTCCCTGCTTAACCTTGTCTTAACCAGACAGGGTAACAACAAATACATTCTAACTCTATTTCACACAGGTGTTTATATCTCTGAAGCAACTGTCTAAGTAATGTAGTTTGTTATTAATTTGGTCAATCAATACATACCTTTCCACCACTATAGGATTATCTTTATCTTCAGTTTTGTAGTTTAAAATACATTTTATTTTATTTTTTCGCTAGTCTCTAAAGTTGGAACTACTTTCTCGCATGTGAACCCCGATTGAAGTGGTTTGGACCCGGACGGGTTCCTGTTCAAGCATTAAGAAATAGAATCACGCAAATTCAGTGTAAATTCTACATGTATAATACATGTAGAATAGTATTGCGGTGGTTGTACAATACGTCGCTTGTCTAGCCTCGTGACGTGGTTAGAACTGATATTTTTGTCACGCGATGCAATAGACAGTCTTGTCAACCACCATTTATTTTCCCTGTTTGCACTGAATACTTAACTCAGTCGCCCCGTGGTGATTCCGAAATGTTTAAGTAAGTTCCCTTGTCGAAATGAAATAATCTATAAAAATTAAAAAGAATATAACTGGTTCAAAAAGTTACTATATAATTTCTTAAATAAAAGCGACAAAACCCTTTCCATAATCACAAGTCCACTGTTCAATACCGACTGTATCATGAACATGTTTCTATGAATCACTAGCATATAGATCATTCCGAATTAAGATTTTTTAATTGTAAAACTATTTGTTTTTCATAAAGAGTGGATAAATAAATATGTAGTGATACGGATCCTCGAAGTTGTGACCACATTTACACTTGGGTTGAGGATGCATGTGTCTGAGAAAGCGACGCGAAAGCGAACATAGGGGGTGGGGATGTGTCCAGGATGGGATCACCCTTGTTATCTTCATCACTATTGTTGGTCACAGGGTCAGACATGGTGGGGTTCACTTGTACTTCTTCCTTAAAAATCACCAATTCATCTTCGAGGAACATTCACATTCCATGATAAGTAGAAAACTATTGTCACCGTCGCCATGACTTTAGTTATAATCTAGATACCGCAAAAAGGAACGAAGTACGTACGATCGATGTGAAATTGTGGAGGAAATCACCCCCAACATGACCATATAGAGCAGCTTGATCCGCCTCCGCTTTATTTTCGTTTCAGCCTTTGAAATTGATAGACAGGACTAAAGTGTAAATAAACCATATTTACGCGCCGCCTTTCGATGTTTTGAAAACGATATTTGCATCAAAGATGTTACGATCTATCCAATTCTGCAAAGTTGGTTATACCCATGAGACTTCCACTTTAAGGTCTTTGCCAAACGGCTTATAAAGCTCTGTGGCATGTCTACATGTTGCTGTAACCAAATATAACCATATCTACATTCGTACAATATGTCTAACTATTGGTGCCTAATTTATTTTCCCAAGGCTGTCCTGGAGAGGCGTCATATACTATGCCAAAACAGTAGGGGATATTTGGAATCACGGCATGTCCTTTAATCTTATGTGAGCGAGTGAGTTAAAATTTAACTTCGTATCGGCATTATTTCAGCCATAAAGCGACGAGAACAATTTGGTCATAAATACAAAGGTATGTTTATAAACAAATATATTTGGGCATAACAATATTATTTACACAGTTATACACGGGCTATAGGCCACCAGTAACCAAAGCTAGGCCACCTGATTTATATCGTAATGGCAAATGGAAATGATATGATCATACCTGCTACGGAGTAGGCGATGAAATCTAATGGGTTCTAATTGTCGGTGTGGTGAGATGGTGGCATACTAGATTGTTAATGAGGTCGGGGTCAAATTCGAAATTTGCATTTTCCAGCCAACGTCACTTATATGCCATTGGGCGTCCAGAGCGGCGTCGATCATCGACGGTATGTTTTTGTTGATATCGGGCCCACAATCTGCTGATGACAAATTGAGAAACATGCATCGTTTGGGCAGCACTATTTTGACGTGTGCCCACCTGCGACATGCATGTGACACGCAAACGTTCAGCACGATCATCGCTGTTGCTTCCTTGATGATTAAATGTGTTTAATAACTTCTCTTTGAGCGTTTGGTTCCAAGAAAACAACATGCGTCTGCTCACATCCGAGTCTGAGTGACAATGGAAAATCTGGCTAATCACATCTTGCACGTGCTGTCCGGGTTCACGTGGTTCATGACTGTCAAAATGTTGTGTTTGAAGCTTGATTTCATCGGAAATGTTCTTGCCATGTCACTTTCTTTCATTGGCAGACATTGGTGTACATTCCTGTAGTTTCACCTGAAAACAAAAAAACCACCTGGCTAACGTCCCATCTCCCATCAAGTCAACTCTACTTCTCAAGCATAATTAGATTTCCCAGGACATTTTGATGAATGGAACTTAAAAAGAAATTCGTTCTATAATCATATTTAACAAAACCTACATTTACCTTACGAAATTCAAACACTTATACACCTGTTCTACATTTCGTTCCTTTGTACCTGGACCATTCAACTCGCTCGCGAAAGCTGAAGGTCGTATACGACTTTAAAGAGAATACATTTACCGTGTACATATATATGTATAACTTTTAACTGTATAATATATATTCATGATAATCAAATATTCTCGTTCCTAATAAGAATGAGCACATTCTGAGGCTAAATCTGCAAGATGACAGACAAAATCCTTCTTTGTACAAACAAAACGGTACAAACGGTACCAGCGGCTGATAAAAGAGACAATGGTTGAATATTATCTGTATGTAAGAATACGATATATGGATGAACAACTTCTATATTACAATCAGGAGCGAACCTACACCGAAACGTCGCTCCTAATTGTAATATAGAGCTTGTAGATCTTATCCTTGCTTTGTACTCCAACTTCTCAATGCCTCTTATCTATATGTAAGAATACGATATATGGATGAACAACTTCTATGTTACAATCAGGAGCGAACCTACACCGAAACGTCGCTCATTGTAATATAGAGCTTGTAGATCTTATCCTTGCTATGTACTTTGTACTGATTTTTACTATTTGTTCTCGGTCAATATATTGTAGTTACTTTAAAGTCATTTTAAAGTCATTTTAAAGTTTTAAGGAGTACTATAATGGTTTGGTATTATAAATTAAATTAGAATATGAAAAGTGAAAAACAGTCACCACATGGGATGTACATATAACTTGTAACGTATAACTTGTCTTCCAACACCACGCTTGTGCCGATGCTCGACGGTTATAAAACTAATGAACATTGGTCCCATAAAAGGGACTATTAGTTTCGCAGATACTCCGCAGTAACTCCGCGGTGTGTTTGCATAGCTACGCAGAAATTGGCAAACATTTTGCGAAGTCGCCGCCTAGCCACGCAAAGGTTTTACAAAAAAAACGTTTTAAAGTAAAAGACTCTTGCGCTGTGCTGTACCCGGTGTTACCCTTCACAAAACCCTTCCGCCGTATGAGCTGATTAACAAGGAAGGCCCTGGTGATAATGTAAACTAGACTAGATCAAAGAACATTTAGTGGAATTCGATATCACACATATCTTTGATACCATTTATCCTAAATCGTAACACACCCACAAGTGTGTAAGAATAGAGATGGTACTTGTAATTACACCTTTATGCATTTGCAAACAAAAACATGAGTTTTGAGCAAATGAAAATATTCTCCCCCACAGGACATACTTTTTCGCCAAAGGCGAAATGTTTTAATAACGCCACAAATTAGTTGGATTTAGTTAAAATGAGTTGAATTATGTGTCATGATATTTGTAGAAACACCTTTATGCATTTCCAAACAAAAACATGAGTTTTGAGCAAAGGAAAATATTCTCCCCCATGGACCAAACTTTTTCGTCCATGGGCGAAATAAACTAGTGGGCAAAAGAAAGTATACACACTTTTTTGATGGTCAATAAAATGAAAACAAACAAGAGATTGTTTTCAAGATGGTGTATTTGCTAATAGGGTCACATGCGATAGTCCATACACAATTTCAGTGCGAAACTCAAAACACGTGACGTGTTCTTGCCGTTTACGTGAACATGGGGGTAGATCACAGTTAAAAGGGATGATCAGAGTCAACCAGGCACTGTCTTCATAAGTTTGTGGTCTTTCACGGATACCTGGTATGCTCAGTAACGAGTATGACCACCATGGGCACCAGTGCACGCCCAGACTCGCCGCCTTATTGATGTTGTCCGCCGCCTGATGACGTTATCGGGAATCCAATTCCATTCAAGTCTTTAAGCGCCGGCCAGCTGTTGCTGGTTTGCCCATGGGTGTGGACATCTTCGGATCTGACGCTTCAGATGATCCTACAAGTGTTCAATTGGGTTCAAGTCAGATGAGAGTGCGTTCTTCGGTAGAACGTTGACGTTGTTTGTATTCAAGTAGTCCTTGACGAGCCTTGCAGTGCGTGGTCAAGCGTTGTCATGCTGCAGGAGTGTTCCCTGCTGTTGTTGGCGAAGGCATGCGCCACAGGTTGAAGAACATCATCTTTGTATCGCTGGCCGTTGAGGTTGCCACGGATGATGACAAGTTGGTTGCCACAAATTCCATCCCAAACCATCACATCACCTCCATCATAGGAATGAACTTCTTGAATGCAGCCTGCCCCTCCCCCTGCGACGGTATACTCGAGCTCGACTATCATTGTGAAAGAGCTGAAACCTGCTTTCGCCAGAGAAGAGCACTCTCTGCCAATCACGGACATGCCAACGTCCTACTGCCTTGGCCCATTACAGTCGACTGATACGGTGTCCTATCGCCGTTGCTGCCGTTTCCGTCGCCGTGACGAACCTGTTGCGCCTATGGTACGTGCGCACGTGCCAATCTACCTGTTGCGTTGTCACGCGTGGTCTGCACGATCTTGGCCTCTCTTGTGTCCTGCCAGTCTGAAGCGTTGAAACAGTCTGACGACTGTTACCCGTGTGCAGTAAAGGTTTCTTGCCATCTGGGTGTGGTTGGCTCCCATCTGCTCCATGCCTGTTGCTCTCTTTGTTCCGCAGTTAACCGTGGCATATCGTTTATGGGTTTTTTTATTACATGTGATGTCTTAGCAACGGTTCATCGCCTTTTTATAAAAGCTCAGCACGTGCAAATTAACGAATGGCTGGAAAAGCTGTTGGGTGACTTTTGGCCACTGCACGTGCATCTTTATGGCCAACGCGTTGCGTTTTGGAGATTGATTTTGCAGCTCTAGGGCAATCGTTTTAAGGCTGATTCCATTTTGCGCACTTTATTAGTTTTTGGGTAAAATCAGTTTAAAAGTGTATACTTTCTTTTGCCATGAGTTTATTTTAATAACGCCACAGATTAGTTGGATTAAGTTAAAATGAGTTGGATTATGTTTCAGAATTATGCTGCTTCAAGTTGAAGTTTTCCTTATCAGATTTCTGATAAACAATTCATAAATCTTGTCCAAAACTTTACGACGGAGCATTAACTTACGTTTTCTCCTTGAATGAATCATCTTTCCCGTGGTTTTAATGATTGAATAAAATTACAAGGTCACTTGCCTGTTGACGACAATGTAACACCGATAATTTATGTGTCTTAATATTTGCAATGTTATCATTATCCAAAATAACTTCACAATTCGATGTAGCTCTTTTGTGGAAATATATGAATGAATTATGATTTGCTGAGATTGTAATACTAAAAAGTCAACGCCAGAGAATAACAAGGCTAGATAATCCGACGAAACAGATTCCATTGGGCGAAGAATGCAAACGAGCAGTGAAAATTATACATGAATGGACCACTGAAAATCAGTGATGACACTAGGTGTTCGCGAAAATGTAACCATGTCTTGCCGTACCGGTATACATACTTCCTTTTGCCCGGCAGTTTAGATTCTATAAAATCAATGTTCTCAGATGACATGCCCAGGGACGTATCGTCGGCAAATGATCTTTTTAAACAGTTCAGTTTATCAGTTATATCATGCATACAAGAAACAGGACATTTTTAAAGTGCCTGGTTATCGACCCCTTCGGTACACCGGCTTCTACTAATTGTACAAATACTCTTTTAGAGTATTCAAAAGAGTAGAATTTAGAAGTCAATGTGGAAAAGTCTAAGATTATGGTGTTTAGAAAAGGTGGTAAGATAACGAGTATCGAAAAGTGGTTTATAATAAGAAAGCAATCGAGGTGGTTGATACATTTTCATACTTGGGAATGTTGTTTAATTATAATAAAAAATTTACAATTGTGTTGAAAGACAGTTGGAGGATCGGGATAGGAAAACATTGTTTTGTCTATATCGTAATATTAAATCTTTCTTTCCTTTATACTGAAACCATATTTATCTTTATTTGACTGTTAAGTTGGCAGTATACTGCGTTATGCTTCTGAAGTATGCTTCGTATAAGGCTTGTAATATTGAAAAAGTCCATCTTGATTATTGTAAAACATACTTGGTGTAAAGAGGTGAAATGTAATGATGTGATATATTCAGAACGCGTGCGATATCCTTTAAAATTTATCCGAATATTTAAAATGGTTAAATATTGGTGAAATCTTTTGGATACCGATAATTGTATATTAAAATGCTGTTGTGAATATTTATATACTGAACCGCAAAAGAAATGTCACTCCAAGTAACATTTGCATGAAAAGTTGTCAATTAAATTTCTGGGTAATTTTTGTCAAAGTTTTTAAAATTAACATTATCTTGTCTGGAAAAATGAAATTTGATGATAAAAAAAAGCAGATGACAATAAAACCGATCGCCCAAACGCATCACGGCAACGGCCATGGTAGCCCGATGCACATGGGTTCCGTGCAAATTGAAATGCACATGCGTTCCCCCATTTCCGTGCCCTATAAAAATCCACCCAGATCGGATAACATTAATTCGTTATTGAATTGCTACCATGCCAAGTTGAACAAGAAATCAGAGACACCAATCCCTTGGCCGATTGCAAGCTGGACAAACCGCCCGGCAAGTTGCCCATGCATTTAAAGCCCACGTAAGGACCATATACGGCACCAGGCCACCAACACTACAGATGACCGACCACGTAGTGGAAAACCAAGGGTCACCACTCGACGTCACGATCGTCAGATTCTGCCACAGCATCTTCAAGATCGCTTTGTTACTGCTTCGGAAACTGCTCGACAGACCATGGGGACACACCAGTGACACATTGGTGCTGACAACGTGCGTCGACGATTGACGAGGAAACACCTCCACTGTCACAGGCCACACCGAGGACCCATTCTGACACCACGTCATCGCCGGGACCCTCTTCAGTGGGCAACACAGCACCAGCATTGGCGCCACCAGCAGTGGAGAAGAGTCCCCTTCTAAGACGAGAGCCGTTACTGTATTTCAACAGCAGATGGTAGAGAGAGAGAGTCTGGCGACGCCGTGGGAAACATTATTCGGATGTTTGTGTTGTTAAGAGAGACTCGTGGAGTGGTCTGAGCATCAGGGTGTGGGGTGGAATTGGTCTTGCACAGAGGGTCGGCCCTGTGGTCTTCCAGAACATCGGTCCATGGAGAGGCAATGGTGTCATAGCAGCTCGGGACATTGATCAAGTTTTGAGACCACACGCCATACCTCATTTGGCACGTCGCCGCAACCACGAGTTTCAGCATGATAACGCCCATGCCCACACTGCGAGAGCAACAAGAGACTTCCTCCAGCAGAATGGCATCAGAACCATGCAGTGGCCTGCCCTCAGTCCCGATTAAATCCCATTGAGCACCTGCGGGACGAGATTAAAAGATGGCTGAATGACGTCCGACCAAGGCCGACAACTGCGGCTGAACTGCGTCAGGCGTTCCTCGGAGTGTGGGCTCAAGTGTCTATGGCCTTCATCAACCGCCTCAACCATTCCATGTATCGACGTTGCACGGCAGGCATCAATGCACATGACGGACACACGAGATACTGACTTTTGATGCCATTTTCTCAGAGCCTAGTGTTGTGTTTCACTTGAACACCTTTTGACACTTTAATTACAACCTTGATGATCAGTTTTGCCAAGTTTCATCTTTTTAATATGTCTCAAAGTATGTTTACAGTGTTTGGACAAATAAGGTTTCTCATATATCTATCCATGGGGACGTTTCTTTTGCGGTTCAGTATATATTAAAGCTGAATATGAAAATGTTGGCAATTGGGCAATGATGTAAAGACGCTTTTAAACAGTATGGGTTACAGTACTAGTGATACCTTGACCAAGCAAGAATTGCATAAAATGGTTTGACCTATTATATAGCAGCAAATAAGGTACTCACATCTCATAATAAGATCTCACATATCAATTTCAGCAAAATGTGCATTGTATCAACAACTTTATGGCAGTCATGTTATACAATTATATTTTAGAAAATCATTTCCTCTTCTTCTAAGAAACTATTTAGTCAACACTTCAATATGCTAGCGACATAACTGGAAGATATAAAGGATTAGCTAATACTGAAAGAAAATGTAGCATCTGTTTTGGTGTTTAAGATGAGTTCCATTTCATACTGAAATGTCCATTATATTTTGAATATATTGGAATATATACAATCATTCTATTGGAAAAAACTTCTGTATTGAAACTTGTTCAATGACTAATGTTACCGAATGTAAAACAATTATGTAATTAAGGAAAGTTTGGGGAGTGTGTATATTCTCTATTTGAAATATAAAACGTATTGTATATGGGTATATATCACTAAATACACAACACAACTTGTCTGTATGAGGGAGAAAAACTGTATTTTTCAACAGAATAGCTACATACTGATAAGCTGTAAAGCTTAAGGTAAAAAAAGAATTGAATTGAACACAAATTGTTTGAAGCATTTCCCCAAACAGCTAATCAAAGATATTGGGCCATAGTTTTAGGATAGTGTTGGATGAGGGTTTTTTTAAAGTGGCATTAAAGGAGGCGATTTCCATTGCCTTGGATAGGTACGCATTTACAGTGAGATATTAAAAAGATATACATAATATTTTGTTCAAATATACATGCAATATCGAATGCATTATCAATATTGTCGTCTAAGCAATTCAAGAAACCAATCGTATTATACTATTGTCTGTACACAACACACAGTATTTATGTGTTTTGTTGTAGAGGTTTCCACTTCAGTTGCGTAGCATTTCCTATCAGTAATATATTAATTCTTTTATGCTGTGCACGTTCCCAGTGACGGATTATGAACGGTGTATAAAACTGTGACAAGTATCAACAAGCCCAGCTTCATTGGCACATCCTTCCGGTTACAGCGGCATGTGAACAGACAGGTAAGGCACTCCTCATGTTACCACCAGCGGTGTTGGAGTTATTTTAATGGTATTCAGCATCTGATGGATGTGTATACAACGCAAACTGCCTCATAAGTTAAGTTTAACAAACGTTCAATTTGCGGTAATTTTACGGCCACTGGTTCTGATAAACGATCATGTAGAAAGAGGATTAACCGCTGTGTTCGGTTGTTACCGAAAAATCTACACACGAGTGATTAATCTGTCACGATTAGAACGAGGCTTTGCATTTTCTTCTTTTAATCTTCATGAAAACAAGACTCATAATAAATTTTGTATTTTAGTGACCTGTTCATATATGATTTTTTTGTAAAAAGTATTTAAATTAAAATTAGACATGAGGTTTATGGAAAAATGTTACAAGAGGACCTCTTGTTGGTCATTTCTTAACCACCCATAAATTTGAGTTTTTCTTTACTTACCATGCTCTGAAAATTTACACATTACACATTAGAATAATTTAAGGTCTCTGATTAAAATAGCGACCCAGCTTTCCACTCTCAGACAGCCAATTAGATTATGTGTAAAAACCCACTGTAAACCTTGTAATGGGTGAATAATAAATAAGAATACATTTCTTATTTTGTCATATGTCCAGTTTATCATCCCAAGAAATGCTAAATAATTATCATTAAAATTAAGCTAGCTATGCATATTGGGGCTCTTTATCTGCTATGATAATATATTGCATTATTAAAGAAGTGTTTCAGTAAACATGGTAAATAATAAATCTTTGGTTTAAAGAATATACTTGAGACAAACATAATTCTACATGTCTTTAATACTCTGTATTGTCTGTTAATTCTGAAAATAATTAACTGTGATATTGAGTTTCTACCTAAAACTAATTATATGAAATTAATTTTAAGATTATTTTTTGTCCTATCTAAAATACAAAATATATTTTAAGATGCTTAAATGTAATCATTGTTGAAAAAAAAAGAATAACGTTTTTGAAAAAAATACCTAATTAGGTTGATTGGTGCCCACCATGTTTATCTTCATCATTTTGTCTGCTCCCTATAAAAAATCAAAATAGTAAATAAAACATATAAATACATTATATTACTTTTTTGAGTTTACATAGATTTAGCTATGACTTAATACATTCAAGTTGTTTTTTATAATGAGTTTCTTAATTGTCCTGAGATAGTATGTTTTAAATAATTGAAGTCTTCATGTTTAAACAAATCCAAATAATTATAGGCCAAAATAAATTAATTATATTGATCTTGATAAACTCCACCTGTTGAAAGGGGAAACAACTGCTGTGGTTGCAAAACATCTTGGGAGTGAGTGAGTGAGTGAGTATGGTTTTACGCCGCTTTTAGCAATATTCCAGCAATATCACGGCGGGGGACACCAGAAATGGGCTTCACACATTGTACCAATGTCGGGGCAAAACATCTTGGTCGTGAGGTGTACAGTCCGTCTGGCAAAGATTGATCGTTTCCTGCATTAGCATTGAGAATTGCTTTAGATCCGAATTATTTGAGTTTTTATTTTCTTAAAATATGAAATTTAGGTCTCGATTATTTTAATATAACTATGAAATATGTTTTTGATCGATCGGCTCTAGATCAACACTTCGTTATAACGTGACATTTATTATGTGGTTGATAGTTGTTGTTTGTTAAAATACCAAAAACATTATGGTTTGTTTCACTATTTCATCAGTATTTGTACATGAATTAATTAACTGTTTCTTTAGCTTTGTTATTAGCCTTGAAAACGCCCAGTAAAGAATATACCGGAGTGGCTCACCTGGTCTCGTAATATCGATGCGGTATCTCCCCATCTCATACATTGGGAAGCCGAAATTCTCTGATATATCTCCACATATCACACCCCTTCTTCCCCCACAATTTTTTTCTCGGTCACCTACTTTCGGAGATGGAAACATCGTCACTACGGTACGACCAGACGACCAGACGACCTCGGGTATCCCTGATCCGAAAATAGTGCCGTCATTTATTTTTAGCCAGCCAATCAAAACGCGATGACACAGCTCTCCACTTTCAGCCAGCCAATCAGATTGGGTGAATAAAAATAAACCACTGCGAATTAACCACTGCTGGCGATTGAAGATCAAGCCCTGTTATGGGAAAAACGGCAATACCTTACAGGGGTTCTGATAAACGACCATGTAGACGACAATACCTCACACGGGGTCTGATATACGATCATGGAAGTCAATACCTCACACGGGGTCTGATAAACGATCATGGAGACGCCAATACCTCATGGAGATACGGATAGGCTGCGATGGAGACAGACATTTCCCCCATTCGAGTATGCACTTTACAGCCCCCATAACCTAATTATCTATTCATCGAAGTTTCTTACATATTTTGCAAAATATTTGTATTTATTATATATTTAAGTGGTGCAAAGCAATAGCAATAGTCTAATCACGAACAACACGAAACGAACTACCTGCGTAAGCACGTGACCCGATTAACATTTACAAACATACAAAGTCATGTCAGTCACAGAGCCAGTTGTTCCAGTTGTATGCATGTGGTGCTCGGATGTATTCGGACCGGAAATACCTACAGTGGTATGAACAATATTAATTCTTTCCTTGTGCTCTTTGAGCACAAATGCCTGCTCTGACAACAGAACAAAACGTGGTACCAAACTGTGCACATTGAAAACTTGAAACAAATGACTTTGTCGTTTAGATATTTTCAATTACGGGTCTAGCTTTAAGGTGTGACTCGATAACCCCACTGCTTAGAATTATTCATACCCTAGCTGTACTTACATGTCTGGCGTGGCCTGGAGGTATTTCAAAGATTCCCTACATATTTAACTTCAAGGATCTAGCTCTACTAAAAATATAATTTGAAGTAAATTGCGCACATACATAAATACATTTTGGAAAGACAAATTTAATAATAAAATTAATAATAATATTAATAATAATAATATATACTCAACAACAAAAGTTCCTGTGACACCAATATTTTAGTGTATTTTTCAAAGAAGTAAAGTTTGGTTTTCAATATTGTAGTATATGTATGGAATCAAGTCAGAAAAACGCAACTGCTACAGAAAAGCATGCATTCCATGCAAAAGTTGACTGCATTTCACTACCCAAGAATGGATATAAAAACATGTGCGTCAACGCGATTCCATATGCATTGTTTAGCATCGTGCTGACAACAACCACTCAGAAAAACAACAAAATTTCGCAATTATTCAACATTACGAAATGCCACGCCTTTCCGAAAATGAGCGTCTGCGAGCCATTGGTATGCTTGAAGCAGGATCCGGTCAACGTCATGTTGCAAGACAATTTAACGTCCACAGAAACACCATTTGGTATTTATGGCAAGGTTGGCAACAGACGAATGCCGTCAGAGACCATTCTCGGAGTGGCAGGCCACGCGTAACCAATAATCGACAAGACAACTGGGTTCGAACAAAACACCTACGAAATCGATTCCAGCCAGCAACAGTGACTGCAAGAAGCATCCCTGGCCTTCGACGAATATCTTCACAAACCGTCGCCTCAGATGTGCAGGGATTGTCGCCAGAAGACCCACCAGACGTCCCATTTTGACAGGAAACCACCGTCAAGCACGTCTGCAGTGGTGCAGACAGCGTCTACGCTGGACGGCCATGCAGTAGGGACAAGTTCTATTCACTGACGAGTCACTCACCTCAGCCACAGCGATGGACGGATTCGAGTGAACCGACGTCATTGTGTCATGGAAGAAGATCGGTTCGGGGGCGGCAGCGTTATGGTATGGGGTGGGATTACAGCAAGACAGAGGACCCGTTTGATTGTGGTAGAGGGAAATCTCAATGGACAGCGCTACCGCGACGAGATCATCGGCCCTGTTGTTCTACTGTTTTGGCGTCGTCATGGCCCAGGCATTACTTTTCAACATGACAAGGCCCAGCCTCATATTGCTCGACTTGTTCAGGACACTCTTCAACAAAACAACGTGAATGTCATCCCCTGGCCGGCTCGCACCCCTGATCTCTCACCAATCAAGCACATGTGGGATGGGATGGATCGGCGCCTTCGACGTCAACCACGTGTTCCACAGACACTCCAGGAACTTCGAAACATGCTCCAGCAGATATGGACAGATATCCCACAGGACTTTGTGCGGCGCCTGGTCCATTCCATGAGACGAAGATGTGTTGCTTGCATCGCAACCAGTCTGAACCAGAGGTGGATACACACGCTATTGATTTGTAAATTGACATTTTGGCATGTTCATGTTTTTTTATTGAAATCACCCATTTTCTGAAGTCAGTATGGCAAATTAAACCATTTGAACACTTACAGGAGTTTTTTATCTGTTGCAAACCGAAATTGTTTCAGCTTTGGTAAAAACATAACTGCATTAAATCTTATTCAATTTCACAGGAACTTTTGTTGTTCAGTATAGTAAAATTACTTACTTTGATCAAACATACCTTGTTGCACTTATCAACAGTCATACATTATATATCCTGCATTGAGTCAATTTAGGGTTCAGACAAATTAGGATGTCCCGATGAGAAATCTGGCACACAATGTCCATCTTGTAGGTGCCCGTGAGGCGGTTTCTGTATAGATGCAGGGTCTGTACAATGATGGCTGTGGGTCTTAGCGGTGTTGCGAAGATATTTGATCAGGAAAGTTGGCATCGTGGAGGTTCTTGTTGTTTTCTTCAATTTGTTTCTTCGTCCTTCGTGACCTGAGTTGATTAAGTGAGGTAACTGGATCAGTAGTAGGCTCAAGAGTTACTCTACCCTGATTCTCCAGATGTCAACACACATGTTAACGGGGGGATTAGCTCTTGGGGGAATCACTGTCCCGGAACGTTTAATTCAGAACGTATAAACAATGAACGACAAATACACAATGTCTGGAATACCTGCTCTGGCAACACAAATATAACGATAAACGGAATGAAGTTCCCGCTCTACCTCAGGCCGTTTCCTACGGGCGCCACATCCTGCTCGCGGTCGCCCGCACTCCAGCACTCGGAATACCAAGCTGACTAACATTATAACATCTTCCCAAGGCAAGTGAGTTAACTGACTATAAAAGTCCAGTTTCCACCCTTGCCGAACTAGGCTGGTATTATGGAGTTACATTTTGGCTGGACTAACGAGTCTATGCATAGTCCTATCAAAATCGCGCACCGAAATCGAAATCCGGTTCGTAAAGTGTCATGCAGATTTCGGTCGACTGCAGCATTTGCAAAACATGTGCGCTGACTCGTTGTCAACAGATATTTTCTAAATCTTTTCATGTTTTTAATCAAGGTGCTCACGTGATTTGATGCACTTCGCGATGTAAGACTCGTTTTATCACAATAAAGATCTTGATTATCGATCAGATCGTCTTGACTGGGCGCCACCGTTTTGTTTGAAGCAAATGCAAGTGATACGAGAGGTTGAATCTGATTGGTCAGTAGGAGAGGCAAAGAAAGGACATAACCTCGCAATAGCCACTGGTGGCGCTACGGTCGAGCCCAGGAATTCCAGCCTAGTTCGGCAAGGGTGGAAACTGGACTTTTATTGTCAGTTAACTCACTTGCCTTGGGAAGATGACATTATAAATGTAAACACATATTTAGTAATGGACAACTATAGACAGACAAAGAGACAATGACGGTGCGTGATTACCGACACAGCCCAGGGGATAATTGATTGAGACCATAGATGTCATAATATGAATAGCAGTACATAGTGACATAGTAGCACAGGTTGGCTGACAACAATGCAATGGCAATTAAGTCATGGAGATATAGACATATCACGGCTACATAAAAACTAGATTATGGAATTAAAAATGTTCATTTGGACAATGGTTGTCACTGTGACAACATCAGAGCTCAAAGTATTAGGAATGATATAGAATCATGTTTATTGAAAGCTGCCAACAGTAGATTAAATATTAGTAACACAGATGTTTTTTGTTTGTTTGTTGTTTAACCCCGCACTCAGCAATATTCCAGCTATATGACGGCGGTCTGTAAATAATCGTGGCTGTACCCTCGAGGGGGGTTGAAGAAGCGTAAAATTAGTCCCAAATCATTCGAAGTATTTTTATGCATTCCAGACATTTAAAACGTAGCATTTTTGTCATTTTAATCTTAGGCTTAACTGGTAAACTATCGCCAGTGACTGAAGGGATGATATACATCCTGCTGGGGTCCATGCAGGAAGCAAAGGCACTGTAAGTCCCCATGGTCCCTAGTATGGTGATCTCCCTTTAGTTACTGACGATCCCTAGCCCAATTTTATATTGGGTTGTTCACTGATACTTATGACTTTTATATATTCTCAACTAGTTTTTGTGACATTCTAGTTATTGTACTGTCCTTCGTCGACAGCTTTTTATTTAGTCTAAATCTATGTATTATTAATGTACTTCTCGTCACGATATGGCTGAAATACTGCCGATGTGACGTTAAATCTTAACTCACTCACTGTAAATATTCGAGTCTGGACCAGGCAATCCAGTGATAGATATCGTGATTATTGATTCACAGATGTTCCTGGTCAACTTTTCGTATAGTGTTCAAAGATTTCGTTGAGAAATATATTATTTATTTTGTATAAATTGTTGATGATAAAAAAAAAGAATATCAGTGTACTTAGGTCATGAGTTTGTTGTGCAATTGTATAAGCTTGTAGCAAGTGCCAGGTGCTGAGATCGTATCCCGCTTGTGACCGGGGTGTTGTTCAGCCTATGACCCACCAATGTTTACAATTCTTTACAGTGTTGTCACAGGATGAGCATCTCTGGAATAGCTGACTCTCTGGTGCACAATTTACCAGATGAAGAAACAAAAGCCAGCATCTTGCAACAAGACAACAACTTCAGGCCATTTTTTGACACAATAACGACCGGGGGTCTCAACTACGCATGCGCCAAAGGCGCTGACCTTGACGACCCGGCGCCATACTTCCAAGAGGTGACCAGACGACCAAAACACGTGCTTATCGTGGGTTCAGGGGTGGCGGGCCTGGCTGCGGCTTACGAGCTACAACAAGCTGGGCATGAGGTATTCTGTGCGTCTATATGACTGAGCCTAAATGTTGTGACGCTGATTGTTTGTTTGTTTGTGGTTTGCGGGTTTGTTGGTTCTTTAACGCTGCACTCAGCAATATTCCAGCTATATTTACGGCGATCTGTAAATAATTGAGTCCGGACCAGACAATCCTGTGATTGACATTATGAGCATCTATCTACGCAATTGGGATACGATGACATGCATCAACCAAGTCAGCGAGCCTGACAACCCTATCCTTTTAAGTCGCCTCTTGACAAACATAGACGCCTCTCACGACAAACATGGGGTGCTGAAGACTTATTCTTACCCATTGAAACATATGACCCCTTAGACCCCACTCCCTACACGTCCAGACCACCTCCTGACACACACGCACGCACGCACGCACGCACGCACACACTTACACACACACCACGAATGTTTTTGGCGATAAAAACTTAGTCACCTCTTAGGACAAGCCTAGTCGCACGGGTTGCTGAAGACCTATTTTCAACCCAGATAGTCGTGAGGGGATTGCTGTTGTGGTAACAACAGGTCATTGTAGTCGTGATGAGAACAGTTGCAGCTCATTGTGTGCATGGTGGTTACAGCTGTCGATTGTAGTCGTGGTGGTAACAGCAGCTCATTGTAATCGTAGGGACCGCAGCTCATTGTTGTGAGGTAACATCAGTTGATTCCAGTCGTGACGGTAACTGTATCAGCTGACTGCAGTCGCGATGGTAACTGTAGCAACTGATTGCAGTCGTGATGGTAACTGTAGCAGCTGATTGTAGTCGTGATTGTAACTGTAGCATCTGATTGTAGTCGCGATGGTAACTGTAGCAACTGCTTGTAGTCGTCATAGTTACTGTAGAAACTGCTTGTAGTCGTGATGATAACTGTAGCAGCTGCTTGTAGTCGTGATGGTAACAGTAGCAGCTGATTGTAGTCGTGATGGTAACTGTAGCAACTGCTTGTAGTCGTGATGGTAACTATAGCAGCTGCTTGTAGCAGAATGGTAACTGTAGCAGCTGCTTGTAGTCGTGATGGTATTTGTTTCCAGCTGCTTGTAGTCGTGATGGTAACTATAGCAGCTGCTTGTAGCAGGGTGGTAACTGTAGCAGGTGCTTGTAGTCGTAGTAACTGTAGCAGCTGCTTGTAGTCGTGATGGTAACTGTAGCAGCTCTTTGTAGTCGGGATAGAAGTTCATTGGTGTGATAGGAATGGCAACAGTGGCAGCTGATTGTAGATTGTTGTGATAACCACTGATTATAGTTGAGATGAAAACAGCAGGTGGTTGAATTTTGCAGGTCACCATTCTTGAGAGCGAACACAGAGTCGGGGGACGCATCAAAACAATAAGATTCGCAAATGGACTTCACGCAGACGGTTGGTATATGGTTAACTAGCTGCCCATCGTCCTTAGTCTGTGTTGCTGTACTGTACTGGGCGGGATTATACATACACATGGGACATTTTTCTTCAAACGGACATTTTTCTTTCGGTCATTTGAGAATAAGCAGAAATACAGAAAAGTCTTAGTTTTTGTGTTCGCAACACAAATAAGGCCGTAATCTTTGCTCTGTTTGAATATTGTGTTGCGTTTTGTTGTCGAGAAAGGTGGGGAAGGTTGAAAATGCTCACGGTATATCTGGTTGTGTGTAAAACAGGAGGAGTGCTTGGACATGTAGTTGTGTATTACTGTATTAAAACAGTCGACCTGTGCATGTAGTGCTGTATCACGTGTGTTGAATAAAGTATGGGTATACAGCTCAAACTGGGGTTTGCATAACGCATTATGTGTTATGTTAAATGCAGGAAGGACGATACAACTCTCCTCACATGTTACCTGGTTTCTATGTCACCCAAGAGGGAGATATTGCTCCATGTCTAACTGGGTTTCTATGTCACGCAAGAGAGATATATTGTTCAATGTCTAAGTGGGTTTCTGTCACGCAAGAGGGAGATATTGCTCCATGTCCAACTGGGTTTCTATGTTACGCAAGAGGGAGATATTGCTCCATGTCCAATTGGGTATATTTGTCCTGCAAGAGGAATGTATTACTCCATGTCCAACTGGGTTTCTGTCACGCAAGAGGGAGATATTGCTCCATGTCCAACTGGGTTTCTATGTTACGCAAAAGGGAGATATTGCTCCATGTCCAATTGGGTATATTTGTCCTGCAAGAGGGATGTATTACTCCATGTCCAACTAGGTTTCTATGTCCTGCAAGAGGGAGATATTGCTCCATGTCCAATTTGGTTCATATGTCCTGCAAGAGGGAGATATTGCTCCATGTCCAATTGGGTTCATATGTCCTGCAAGAGGGAGATATTGCTCCATGTCCAACTGGGTTTCTATATCCTGCAAGAGGGAGATATTGATCCATGTCTAACTTGGTTTATATGTCACGCAAGAGGGAGATATTGATCCATATCTAATTGGGTTCATATGTCCTGCAAGAGGGAGATATTGCTCCATGTCCAACTGGGTTCTATGCCATGGAAGAGGGAGATATTGATCCATGTCCAATTGGGTTTCTATGCCATGGAAGAGGGAGATATTGCTCCATGTCCAACTGGGTTTCTATATCATGCAAGAGGGAGATATTGATCCATGTGTAACTTGGTTATATGTCACGCAAGAGGGAGATATTGATCCATGTCCAACTGGGTTTCTATGTCCTGCAAGAGGGAGATATTGCTCCATGTCCAACTGGGTTTCTATGCCATGGAAGAGGGAGATATTGCTCCATGTCCAACTGGGTTTATGTGACCTGCAAGATGGAGATATTGCCCCATGTCGAACTTGATTTATATGTCCTGCAAGAAGGAGATATTGCTCCATGTCCAACTGGGTTTCTATATCATGCAAGAGGGAGATATTGATCCATGTCTAACTGGGTTTCTATGTCCTGCAAGAGGGAGATATTGCTCCATGTCCAACTGGGTTTCTATGCCATGGAAGAGGGAGATATTGCTCCATGTCCAACTGGGTTTATGTGACCTGCAAGATGGAGATATTGCCCCATGTCGAACTTGATTTATATGTCCTGCAAGAGGGAGATATTGCTCCATGTCCAACTGGGTTTCTATATCATGCAAGAGGGAGATATTGCTCCATGTCCAATTGGGTATATTTGTCCTGCAAGAGGGAGATATTACTCTATTTCCAACTGGGTTTCTATGTCCTGCAAGAGGGAGATATTGCTCCATGTCCAACTTTGTTTATATGTCCTGCAAGAGGGAGATATTGCTCCATGTCCAACTGGGTTTCTATATCATGCAAGAGGGAGAAATTGATCCATGTGTAACTTGGTTATATGTCACACAAGAGGGAGATATTGATCCATGTCCAACTTGGTTTCTATGTCCTGCAAGAGGGAGATATTGCTCCATGTCCAACTTGGTTTCTATGTCCTGCAAAAGGGGAGATATTGCTCCATGTCAAAACTGGGTTTCTATGTCATGGAAGAGGGAGATATTGCCCCATGTCCAACTGGGTTTCTATGTCCTGCAAGAGTGAGATATTGCTCCATGTCCAACTGGGTTTCTATGTCATGCAAGAGAGATATATTGTTCAATGTCTAAGTGGGTTTCTGTCACGCAAGAGGGAGATATTGCTCCATGTCCAACTGGGTTTCTATGTTACGCGAGAGGGAGATATTGCTCCATGTCCAACTGGGTTTCTGTCACGCAAGAGGGAGATATTGCTCCATGTCCAACTGAGTTTCTATATCATGCAAGAGGGAGATATTGCACCATGTCCAACTTGGTTTCTATGTCCTGCAAGAGGGAGATATTGTCCCATGTCCAACTGAGCTTCTTTGTCATGCAAGAGGGAGATATTGATCCAGGTATAGCTGGGTTTCTATATCATGCAAGGGGGAGATATTGATCCATGTGTAACTTGGTTTATATATCACGCAAGGGGGGGATATTGCTCCATGTCCAACTGAGTTTCTATGTCCTGCAAGAGGGAGATATTGCCCCATATCCAACTTGGTTTCTATGTCCTGCAAGAGGGAGATATTGCTCCATGTCCAATTGGGTTCATTTGTCCTGCAAGAGGGAGATATTGCTCCATGTCCAATTGGGTTCATATGTCCTGCAAGAGGGAGATATTGATCCATGTCTAACTGGGTTTCTATGTCCGGCGAAACCGCATTATCTGTGGTTTGAGAAGGGAGCTAACTCCGTTTGCCTAATCGAAAGTTCGAGGTGGGCCCACATTCGAAACTAAACGCACTTGTTGTTGAGAATATGTACAATGTAAACTAACCCGCATTACGAACTGCTATTTTGTCTATTTAAAATAAGTATTATGACTTATAATTGGATTAGAATGTACAAATGCGATGACAATACAGCAGAACTCACGTATACGAACATCGCCAAACTAGGTCGCGGGATCATTAATATTCATGAGTTATTCCTCTTATGGAACAAGTTCTCGGAAAAGTTTGAGGCTTGTATCATGACTGTCATGTCCGAGATCAATTCAAGTGTAGACATATTTCCAGCGGCAAACTTATCATCAGATTGATGTGTTATTCTGGAAAAAGTAGAATGAGTGGTATTCCCTCTGTAAATTTAATTTGAAGTAGATCTAAGTTTCTTGCTTTGTTACTATTTTTGCAAAACTAGTGTGGTCAGCTATGATGACGTTATTCAAACTTCAAAGACTTTGTGTGCATTTATAAAGATATTTCCCATCAATATTACAAAATGAGAATAATATATAATGTCACATACCCATGCAAATGTGAGCCCACTAGTCTAAATGACTCAGTCAACCCAATGAAGCCCAGCGATTTACAAATGTGGGCCCACCTGTTTCGATCACTATAAGACGGGAACAATGTGGGCCCACATTTTAGAAAATGGTTATAAGTAAGCCAGGCTAATGAAGCTTAGCGATTTATAAATGCGGTCCCTCCTGTTGCAATCACTATGACGGAAGAACGTCTTCCTACTAGGAGATATACAAATGTGGGCCAACTTGTTTCGATCACCATATATGACGGGAACAATGTGGGCCCACATTTGAGAAAATGATTATCAATATTTTAAGTAGAATTTCGCGATTAATAAATGTGGTCCCTCCTGTTGCAATCAATATGACAGAAGAACGTCTGCCCACATTTAGGAATTGATTATCAGAACTCATTAAACAACCTAACGAAGCTAGGTTACATACAAATGTGGGCCCACTTGTTTCGATCACCATATATGACGGGAACAATGTGGGCCCACATTTTAGAAAATGGTTATCAGCACTAAACCAATCTAAGAAGATGTACGGATGGAAACATAAATATATAATGCATTCAAACATTCAATTAAGAATACGTTTTACCTTAGGGATCAGCTGGGCATTTAATAGCTGGACCAACAACGTACAGCATGACTGATGCCATTTCTCGCAAATACGAAAACAACGGAGATAGCTCCCGTTTGAATTTAGAGTGACCTCCCTTTCCAAATGTGAACCACTGATAATGCGGTTTCGCCCTATGTCCTGCAAGAGGGAGATATTGATCCATGTCTAACTTGGTTTATATGTCACGCAAGAGGGAGATATTGATCCATATCTAATTGTGTTCATATGTCCTGCAAGAGGGGGGATATTGCTCCATTTCAAACTGAGTTTCTATGCCATGGAAGAGGGGGATATTGCTCCATGTCCAACTGAGTTTATGTGACCTGCAAGAGGGAGATATTGATCCATGTGTAACTGGGTTTATGTGACCTGCAAGAGGGAGATATTGATCCATGTGTAACTTGGTTATATGCCACACAAGAGGGAGATATTGCTCCATGTCCAATTGGGTTCATTTGTCCTGCAAGAGGGAGATATTGCTCCATGTCCAACTGGGTTTCTATATCATGCAAGAGGGAGATATTGATCCATGTCTAACTGGGTTTCTATGTCCTGCAAGAGGGAGATATTGCTCCATGTCCAACTGGGTTTCTATATCATGCAAGAGGGAGATATTGCCCCATGTCCAACTGGGTTTCTATGTCCTGCAAGAGGGAGATATTGCTCCATGTCCAACTGGGTTTCTATATCATGCAAGAGGGAGATATTGATCCATGTCTAACTTGGTTTATATGTCACGCAAGAGGGAGATATTCCTCCATGTCCAACTTGGTTCATATGTCCTGCAAGAGGGAGATATTACTCTATTTCAAACTGGGTTTCTATGTCCTGCAAGAGGGAGATATTGCTCCATGTCAAACTGGGTTTCTATATCATGCAAGAGGGAAATATTGCCCCATGTCCAACTTGGTTTCTATGTCCTGCAAGAGGGAGATATTGCTCCATGTCCAACTGGGTTTCTATATCATGCAAGAGGGAGATATTACTCCATTTCAAACTCGGTTTCTATGTCATGGAAGAGGGAGATATTGCTCCATGTCCAACTGGGTTTATGTGACCTGCAAGAGGGAGATATTGCTCCATGTCCAACTTGGTTTCTATGTCCTGCAAGAGGGAGATATTGCTCCATGTCCAACTGGGTTTCTATGTCATGGAAGAGGGAGATATTGCTCCATGTCCAACTGGGTTTCTATGTCATGGAAGAGGGAGATATTGCTCCATGTCAAACTGGGTTTCTATATCATGCAAGAGGGAGATATTGCCCCATGTCCAACTTGGTTTCTATGTCCTGCAAGAGGGAGATATTGCTCCATGTCCAACTGGGTTTCTATATCATGCAAGAGGGAGATATTACTCCATTTCAAACTCGGTTTCTATGTCATGGAAGAGGGAGATATTGATCCAGGTCTAGCTGGGTTTCTATATCATGAAAGAGGGAGATATTGATCGAGGTCTAGCTGGGTTTCTATATCATGCAAAAGGGAGATATTGATCCATGTGTAACTTGGTTATATGTCACGCAAGAGGGCGATATTGCCCCATGTCAAACTTGGTTTCTATGTCCTGCAAGAGGGAAATATTGCTCCATGTCCAATTGGGTTCATATGTCCTGCAAGAGGGAGATATTGCTCCATGTTCAACTGGGTTTCTATATCATGCAAGTGGGAGATAATGATCCATGTCTAACTGGGTTTCTATATCATGCAAGAGGGAGATATTGATCCATGTCTAACTTGGTTTATATGTCACGCAAGAGGGAGATATTGCTCCATGTCCAACTGGGTTTATGTGTTTTGCAAGAAGGGAGATATTGATCCATATCTTACTGGGTTCATATGTCCTGCAAGAGGGAGATATTACTCCACGTTAAACTGGGTTTCTATGTCATGGAAGAGGGAGATATTGCTCAATGTCCAACTAAGTTTCTATGTCATGGAAGAGGGAGATATTGCCCAATGCCATACTTGGTTTCTATGTCCTGCAAGAGGGAGATATTTCTCTATGTGCAACTGCGTATAAATGTCGAGCAGGAGGAAGATTTTGCTCTATGTTAAAAACAGGGTTTTTGTGATTTAGAATATCAGATCGCCGTCCTCTTTGTAGTAGGGGAGATAATATTATCTGCCAAACCGTTTATCTTACTGAACAGCTGGAGCGATGAGATTCCCACCAAGCCACTACCTGACGATTCATTACATGGAACATTTCAATGTCCACAAATGCCCTTTCAGAGAAAATAACCCTCACAGCCTGTACTACATTCACGGAGAAAAACATACTTTATCTGGTAGGTATACGTCTTTTATCTTATATCAGAAATAATAATTGAAGAGAGCTTTTTACCTCTTTAACCGGCTACACATGTATATTCTTCATGCAAGAAATTTATTGCTCCATGTCCAACTGGGTTTCTATGTCCTGCAAGAGGGAGATATTGATCCATGTCTATTTACAGGTTGATGAAAGAGATGTCTAAAGATTGCACTAATCACTACAGAAACAGGACAAAGTCGAAACTATGACACTACCACTAGTTAACAAAGTAAAGTACTTATGTTTATGGACCAGGTTAAAATACAAAACGATAAGCTAATTGACGACATAGCAACACATGGCCATTATCATCCATAAAAATACACGCTTCATGAGTCTTAATGCTGAGGGAAGTGACTTTTGTGTTTACATCCGCCAATGCGGTTGGTACGATCAGATTACCGTTTAACAGAAAAGCTAAAATATTACGATTACTTTAATTGTAAATGGTAACAATGTCTATGCAACAAGTTATAAGTGTATACGTTTAGATACGGCAATTGAAATAATTATAAATTTGCATTAGAAATTGCATAGATATAAATGGTGGTGAATTCAAATGATATTATTTGGTCAGAGAGGACAAGCGTTTTGGCTTTGCTCTGTTTTAAAACCAGTCGCCTGTGTAGTTCTAAATTATACAGACGAATATTCAAACTTAACCATTGAGAAGAAAAATGAAGAATATAGGAGGTCGCTAGGTACTTACTAGGTCATTTTATAATTTCGAAAACAGAGAAAAATTAAAATTGAATTTTGACATTTGAACTGTTTTGAAATTCGGTAAAGAGTGGAATCGGAACCCTGGCTTTTACTGTGACAAGCACTGGAAGGGATGGGACAACAATATCACCCCTCAAATCAAAGAAGCTTTGAATATATCCGACATAAGTAAGTAAATTATTTTATTCAAGACCCTTTGGTACTTCTCATCCCATTGGGTTGGCCATGGGTAGGAGGCAGGGTTAAGGTGGGGTATTGAGGGATGGTTGGGGTGGGGTTTGGACGGAGGGTTGAGGTGGGGTATGGAGGGAGGTTTTGTGTGCTGCATAGAGAATGGGTTGGGGTGGGCTATGGACGGAGGGTTGGGGTGGGGTTTGGACGGAGAGTTGGGGTGGGGTTTGGACGGAGAGTTGGGGTGGGGTTTGGATTGAGGGTTGGTGAGGGTGATGGAAGCAGGGTTTCGGTTCTGTGTGGAGGTAGGGCTTGATTGGGGTATTGAGGTTGGGTTTGGGTTGTGTATGGAGGGTTGGTTGGGGTGGGGTTTGGATGGAGGGTTGGGGAGGGTGATGGAAGCAGGGTTTGGGTTTTGTGTGGAGGTAGGGCTTGATTGGGGTAGTGAGATTGGGTTTGGGTTGTGTATGGAGGGTTAGTTAGGGTGGGGTTTGGACGGAGGGTTGGGGTGGGATATAGAGGTAGCGTTGGATGGGGTATGGAGGGAGGGATGGGGTTGGGTATTGAGGTAGTGTTTGGGTGGGGAACGGAGGATAGGGATTGATTGCGGAAGGGGAGGGTAGATACTGGTGCAAAAAGTGGGACTGACTGGCCGCGGCTGACTGGTATGAATGTATACCTTGGCAGTTGATGGCATTTCCTGCAATGTTATCTTCTTGTGACCGGGGGATACAAGGTCACAAGTATACCACACATGCCCTTAAAGTCAACCAAGAACATTCTTTCAGTTTCTGATTGTTTGTTTAAAAGTCGATTATTTACAGGTCATAGTGACATTGTAGAAATACTGCTGATTGCAGCGGAAACAACATTCATTCTCCTAATGTTTGAAGAGATGGATGCGATGCAGGCAAAATGTTTCCTGGTTTTAAGGCTTCCTTTACTTTCAGTGTCCTACTGGAAGGCGACTATTGCTCCAGTGATGAAGGAGCTAATGCAAGATGGGAGTACAAGTGGCTGGGATCTCTGGGTGCGAAAGTGGAGTTCCATGTCTCTCCACGAGTTCCTTCATACTGACATCAACCAGGCGACGTCTCATAAACTGAGGCCATGGCCACAAATAGCCATTGAAGGATATATCTATCTCAGCTATGCTGCGTCCTTCCTTAACAACAGTCTGATTGAGACTCTCCGTAATGACATGGGCAGGTTCATGTTGGAACCTGTATACACTGCCCGCGACGGGATGGATGCACTACCACTTGCTTTCATGCGGCCAACCCCAAATGGCTGGAATCCTGATGTTAATCTTAGCAGATGTATCAAATACGGCGTACGGGTCTACACTGTTGAGAAGGTCAGTATCAAAACGGTCAGACGTGTTATATGAAAACCTGTTATATGAAAACGAAACAATAACGATGACCGTCTACTGTGCAGTCATTTGGTTACAACGTTCATTTGTCAGGCCGTTACAAATTGTTGGTCTTGAAGGCGACCTAATTGGATCTGGTGGTCCGGTTCGATGGCTTCTTTAACTGACTGTAATTTGTCCGAGTGCTGAAAAGGGTAGATTTCAGAGAGCTCATAATCACTAACTGCTCTGTCACATAACAACACAGGTGATGTCTGAAGGCGGCGAAGAGCTTGCCACGGTAACGGGATGGGACGAGGTATCAGATGACTCTGTAACCTACACGGGGGACGCTGTCATCATCACCGTTCCTCTCCCCATCCTCCGGCAGATGAACGTGCCCTTCTCTCCCGAGAAGCACCGTGCCATTGCTGCTGCCCACTACATACCGGTTAACAAGATAGCGTTACGGTGCAGGACTAGCTTCTGGAAGTCCTCCGGTGGTCATCAGGGTGGAATGGCTACCACCGATCTCCCGATTGGTAAAACTTGTGTTCAATTAACTCATCATCCCGCCATATGTCTCTTTGTTCTGTGTGTTCAAAGCGTTTCTTCTGTCTGGTAAAGAAATCAGGTTTTAACGTTTGTTCCGTGAATGTCATGATTGTCTGGGCTGTAAGGAAAATGTTATCATTTCCAGCCTTAACGGAGCCTTTATAGTTTGAGGTGATGTGAAATGTGGTTAAGCGTCGCAGGCGCACACGGACGCGTATGTGTGTGCGTGTGTTTGTATGAGTTTGTGTGTGTTTGTATGTGTTTGTGTGTGTGTCTTTGTATGTGTATGTGTGTGTGCGTGTGTTTGTTTGATTGTGTGTGTTTGTTTGTTTGTGTGTGTTTATGTGTTTGTTTCTGTCTGTATGTGTGCGTGCGTACGTGCGTGCGTGTGTGCGTGCGGCTGCTTATACCAGTCTGCACTGATGCCGCTTTTATAGTCCTAGCCCACTGACATATCAAGCCGCAAAGTAACGTGGATATTCCACTCAGATACAGCATACTGACTCCGGGGCTACCAGTCCGTGCCTTATCCCCTGAATGACGAGCGCCAGGCATTGAAACAACAAGTGCCGTCTTTTAACGTCTTTTGGTATGACGCGGCCAATGACCTTCCTCTCTCCGGACGAACGATATATCCACTATACCAGCGAGGACGTCTATGATATATAATGGTGTGCGCATATGATATACTAAAATCAATCACATCATGCAGTATATCATGTGTTGAACAGATTAAACAACTTCAACTTCCAGTGAAAGTTGATTGATATTGATTTGGTTGACCTTGACAGTGACTCAACAGTTGCATGGTTGCAGGTCACAGAAAAGTTTTAGCTGTATATTGATTATCATTTATTACTTTGTCAAGCTTGCATATGTGTACAGTCTACACGCTACATATAAATACCAATTTGGTAACGCTACATTTCATCATTACCATAAGGGTATATTTATATAAGAGTTCATTTCTTACAGATTGCTTGAACATATAGAAATACAATTTCAAGACCGTTTGTAATTCTACCGGTATCATTAAGCTGAATGTTTGAAATTATGAACGGTTTTTATTACACAATAATGACCTGAAAGCATATTAGAGAACATGATTGTACAGGCTATTTTTATGCTGCTATTTTCCAATATGTACGGTGAAACATTAAGGGAATGTCGTTTTTAAAATTTCCCGATTCGCATGCCACGGTCTCTCTTGCATACGTTGACGTTTGTGCTTGTGCAAGTTCGTGAATGTCATTTCAAACATTCGAATCCACATCTATCTGACCCAGGTATGACCCTGACTCTGTGTAAAGATCTGACAACACCTTCATGGGGTGTCGCGACAAAGAACGCCGAGGCTTTTAAATTCTCGGTACGAGTATTCCAAACATTCAGACAGGCATATCTGATTTCTGAATCACGAAAACGATTGTAATGAAAGAGTTCCGAATGCAAATAACTCGTCCCATTTTAATTCTGGAAACCCAAAAGTCCAGAAACTCTACGGTCTTTGCCCAGTCTCGGTTAAAGGTATTTACAAAATTAAACATGCAGTTTTCATGGGAACATACCAAGGAAGAAAAAATGAAAAAGAAATTGTTCAAAAACTCAATATTTAGACTATGTCGCCCATGGACCTGCCCATGGGCGAAGTGTGGCCCATGGGCGAGAATATGTTCCTTTACTTAAAACTCATGATTTTGTTTCGCAAATACATTAAATGTATTTATTCAAGTATCATGACACAAAATTTAACTCATTTTAACTTAATTCAACTATTTTATAGCGATATTGAAATATTTCGCCCATGGGCGAGAAAAAGGTTTGGCCCATGGGCAGGCGCATGGGCGAGAATATATATGTTCCTTTACTCAAAACTCATGCCTGGTTTTACCTCCTAATTACTGAGCTGCCCAATACTGTCATACTGTGGGCAGAGTAAGCGGCCTCGTTGAGTGATACAGACTAACCAGATTATGATTGTGTTTGTAAGTTGCGTTTAATCTGTGTCGGGTTGCAGTTGTTTTATTAGTCAAGACTAGGGGTAGTTTTTTCAATGAAACCTTTTAGCCGTTGAGTTTGTTTTGCATTCATTTCATTACATACATTGTTAGGTAGAATAATAACACCTTATATGGATTAAACATCTCCCTAATCTGAGTATAATCTCACATGTACTCTAAGTACCGTACTATATTACTTTGCGGAGACACTGAGTATAATTTTTGAGTTAGCATTGTATGCTGTCTGAAATGACTTTACACAAATCCCTGCATTCAATGGACCCGTGAAGATCTTCAACAACCCATTCTTGGCGTAAAAGGGCGACAGCGCTTGTCGTAAGAGGCGACTACCGGGATCGGGAGGTCAGGCTCGCTGACTTGGTTGATGCATGTCATCGTATCCCAATTGCGTGGATCGATGCACATGATGTCAATCACTGGATTGTCTGGTCCAGACTTGATTATTTACAGACCGCCGTCATACAGCTGAAATATTGCTAAGTGTGGCGTGATACAACTAACAAACAAACAAAACACAAAAAGAGAAAGTGTATGAGTACTAAAACTTGCAATAGATATGCGTACCCTACGTACACACATGAGTCCCATTCGACAGTCTACAACACACGAATAACTGTCAAACAAGTTTGGGTACCCCTTCTGTTCAGGCAAGTTATTTAGTTCGATAATTTTGTATTAAAATCCTTTTCAATTTGTTTTCACCGTTTTCCCTATTCCATGCATGTTTATGTTGCTACATCTTATTGCTCATGTTTCCAAGTATTGTAAAACACTTTAATGTTTCTCCTTCTTAATCTAACGTTATAACATTTCCGGTCATTACCATAATCTAATACACAAGAGATGATACCAAGACATATTTTATTCGGTTTTATTGTCTATGCGGTCTTACAATTGATTTTATTAGTCTTTAAATCTTATGTCTAGTAAATATTTTCACAAACAGGGCTGTTAACTGATATAAGGAATGTAACATCCAGTTGAGGACTGAATACGACGTACGTTAGTCTGGTAACGACGTTTCTAAAATTAATATTTTGAATAAGCCGTTTATACGCCAGTTGGGACAGGGATGATGGTATGGTAGCTGTAGCAGACATATTGACAGCCGTTGTTACGTGAGTCACTAGGTTATTAGTACGGCATTGGCCTTGTTGATTGGTACTATACTTTGAGGATTTCTGTGGCCACTGGCGGACGTAATTCAAACTCCTTCCACACTGACATCGCACCAAATATATTTGTGTACCGATTACATAACTCTTACTGACAGGGTAGGGTGGTAGTTTACGCGAAACGGACGGCACTGTGTACATTGAGCGGCTCCTTTGATATCGCCCCACAACATCCTTTTAATGAATGACCCATTAAACGATGATACACATCAGGATCGCGGAGAAAATACAAGATTCGTTCTCGTTAAATAATAATATAAAGCCGCGCTGTTCTATTGTTGTGTATATTTTACACATGCAATCGTTCCTAAGTGTCATTTCTACATCTGAATGGTTGTGTTCTGTGACTATGAATGGTTGTGTTCTGTGATTGTGAATGATTGTGTTCATTTGCTAAGATCAAGAAACGGTAAAGCATGAAATATAAAGTTGATATTAGATGAGGGTGCCAACCCCCATTTGGCCGGATGCCAATCCTTGGTAAATGGTGTTCCGCATGCTGCAGTGAAGTACGCTGGATACCATGAAATATTTATTTCAATGTTGAAACTTATGTTTATCTATTTCTTTGCAAAGAGAGACAAATCGATAAAACATTTATCCCTAGGCTTATGACCACTCAAATTCACTTGTACAAGCTGTGTACACTGATATGACACTGAAGTGGATGGGGAAGCCAAGTGGTTCAAGCGTTCCGGGTCCGATTCCTCACATGGGTACAATGTGTGAAGTCCATTTCTGGTGTCCCCCCGCCGTGCTTGAATATTGCCAAAAGCGGGGTAAAAACCATAGTCACTCACTCACTTAAATTGGGTGACAAGGCAAATTGAGTGGCCTGCAGGATGCCTAGAGGGTGAAAGTTGGCACCCTCTCTGGTTGGCTCAAGGACTCGTGGGTTTCAGAATTCGCTCACGAGTTGTTTCGTTTTTATGTCTTATTTTCCTTTTAGGTCAACTGTATTATCTTGATGAGAGTAACTGTGGTTCCCCTATCGACGAGGGTGGCGTCATCCTAGTGTATAATAAGGGCCAGGACAGCGAGTTCTTTGACTCGATATCTGATGCAGCAGCCATAGAGAGTGCTGTGGAACAAGTTGCAAAAATACATCCCGAGATAGTTGACGAGTTTGTAGAGGGCGTGGTGATCTCTTGGGGGAAGAACGTCCACGCCCGTGGGGGATTTATACGCCAATCCCCCGGCCAACACGATCAAATGATGTGCCTTCAGGAAGCAGAACACCCAGTCTACCTTGCTGGCGAGGCTCTTTCACATTCTCACGGCTGGGTGCAAGGGGCCATCGAATCGGGGCTGATGGCAGCCTATCAGTTCTGTCGCCAAAACGAAGCTGTTGTTTTTAAATCTGATTGCTCCTCTAACCCATGTTCAGACTAACACAACAACATGGAAATGTTGTTGCCAGCATCCACATTCTTGACGATTGTTTTTGTTTTGAAGCCTGGCTAAATATTATTTGTCTTTTCACCTCCATCCCTATCCTCAATCGTTTAAAAGTCGCTCTTGTTGAAGAATTATAATTCATATATTATATTTTCCTATCCGAAGGCTATGAAAGAATATTTTTTCTCAAAATATATTTTCGTAATTAACGATCGCCCTGATGTTGAAGTTGCTGTAATAATTCATATGTAATATTTATGTTACTTGTCACATGTTACTTTTGGTATCCCTCGAGGGTTACCTTTGATACGTAAAACATCTGCATGCTGCTAATAACATCGATTAAAAGTTTCATGACCAAATGATCCAGAACTCTGAGAGTAAAGTCAGATAATTTTAATCATCGGGTTAAAGTTAGTACTAGCCATTTTCCTTGGTTCGTCCTTGTGGACAATGTCTAAGACTTACACACTTGACGCTTCTCAAAGCGGCGATAAACCCAAACCACTCACTGTTAAAGAAGCATATGGACCGCAAGGTCAAGTTATGAATCATATGACTGTTTGATTGTTGTTTGACGCAGCACTCAGCAATATTCCAGCCTTATGACGGCGGTCTGTAAATAATCGAGTCTGGACCAACATGGGTTGCTGAAGACCTATTCTAACCCAATGAAACATATAACCCCTTAGGACCCATCGCTCGACCCTTCCTGACCTCCTTCTCCCACACACACGCACGCACGCACAACACGAAAGATTGTTTTTGGAGATAAAAACTGCCCTGCTGATTGTTATTTGTCTGGAGCACATACCTACTTCACAACTTCACGCTACTCCAATGAATGCTTTGTTTACTGTCGTCCAATCGCAGCCGATGAGAAAACGGTCACCACCTGTCCTTTAGGAAGACAAGAACCCAGTCAGCGCCGCATACCCAGGGAACCAGGCTGGCTTTCGTTGTGGTATTGTTACGCCTTAATTTGAACTGCTTCTCGCGGCCATTACAAGCTGAGAAACTGCGAGCAATCTCTTTTCTATGAGAAATGTTGTGTAACATGTTTGAATTATATATTGAATAAACTTTAAAGTCTTGCGAGAGATCAGTGTGTTCTTTCCTCTATCCTTGAGTGAGTAGATGTGTATTTGTGTCCGTGTCTGTTTATTTGCGAATCGAGCCTTTGTCGTGACTTAACAATGTAACCACTATATGTGCTGCCCCAACCACCCTTTCGTTAATCACACGTAGGGTACTCCTGAAAGAACAAAGACGGAATTTGAAAGAACTTGGCTTCCGACAATTATTTCTTACAAAAGAACAATACATTATATATCTCAAGAAACCCGTAAAGATTCTAGATGTCGCGGGCATGGTGGCTCAGTCTCTTGATGCGCTGCAATTCGCTGTGCACAGTTGCGTCCCTTGGGTGCAGATGCGCCTTAATTATGATTATGTTGTTGTTGGTTTGTTGTTTAACGCCGCACTCAGTAAAATTATGATTATGTGTTCATAAGCATCATACCCGTGTTCTTCGGTATCCCTTGATATTAAGTTACTGTAGCAAACGTCTAAGGCTTGTTTCCCGCATTAAGCTGATGCGCTGTGGCTTGCCTGAAGTATGGCATGAAGCGGCGTGAAACTCAACTCACACACTTACTCATGGACAAGGACAGACTTGTTGGTTAAAGTTCTGTGATTGTGTACTCACTACACTCGACCGGGCAATGAGTTGCATGTCTGTGATTTGATTTTTTCTCTTGCTCCATTTAGGGCTGGAAGGGTATCCTAGTGGTTAAAGCGTTCGCTTGTCACGGCGAAGACCCGGGTTCGATTCGCAATGTAGGTTATATCTGGTGTCCCCCGCGGTGATATTGTCGGAATAGTGCTGAAAGAGGCGTAAAACCATACTCACTCACTGACTGATTGTAGAGTTGGTGTATTTTATGACCGCTTCTATTGCTCTACATGCCCTCTACAAGCCCCTTCGTCCGCACTACAAATAACTACTTTCCACCCATATTACCAGTCTGTTTCAAGTGACGCTTCAGGGGAAAATAGCATATTAGCATCGGGCATCTCATAAGGTCGCGTAAAGATTTTATCGAACAGGGCAGGTCGATTCGAAAGAATTTCCCCAAGATTATGACACTAAAAAAGACCTTTCGTTACCAACTCGTGCCATTCCGGGACCAACCGAATGGGACCCGTGAAGATCCAGGTTAGCTCGTAGCTTTCAAGAATAATTTTTGATTTTGTATAATATTATAATCATATCAAAGTGTTTGATAAATAATTTTAGTGACCTCAAATATTTTTGATTTCTTTTGTTTTTATTTGTTGAGATTTTGCAAACGTGGAGAAACATCGTTGCGTGTTAGGTAGGGAGAATTTACGTTTCAAGGTTTTACATTTGTAATGAAAGAACTTAATTTTCGGTAGACAAGTACACAAAAAGTATAAAATAAATAATATATTCCATGCGTCTCGTGGAATATCCTGTTTCTCTCATCTCGCCTAACACCAGAGCGTTCTCTGACAGAAATTGACACCCTCGGTTCACCTTACGCCTATTGGTTACCTGATAAACGTTTTGCAGGTTATTTAAAGCATTTCTTCAGCACGATCAATATTGTTTTGTATATGTCCGGTTCATATATTATTTCTATGAATTTGGCATGAGGAGATTGTCAGAAAACAGTTAAGGTAAGGCCTCGTATCCAGGTCTTTTATGTTTATTGTACCACTTTACTTCAACCTACGAACAATGGTACGGAGCTCATAAACATAGAAATAATCAGCGCGAATCTAGAATACGAACCCACGATCACAGGGTTCTGGAACGTCTAAGGGACGCAACTCTGCACATCGAAATACGGCGGTGGCTTCTATCAAATTGACCATACCTGGTGAGCAACAGCGTTATCTCAGTGTACATACTCGTATATAAGATACAATGGGCCATATCAATATGGTAAGAATGTTATCAGTTCCATATCATTTTCAAATGTCGTGTCTACGTGCACATGGTTATCTCCAACTCCCGTGATCATACCCCATGGCGTACGTGTGTCATCTGGCTGTTGTTGACGGGAAATCAAACTGTAAACATGGAAGAAATTGTTATCAGTGTATTTCGTATGGCGTGAGTCACGAACGCGTGACAGCCATATTTGGATGTGATGCAATACGAGATGTCGAACGTCACGTCCCTGTGTACGCGAATATTTTCTTTGCGTTTTTGAAACGTTTCGGAAAGGAAGAGTACATATGCGCAACCCTGCACGCACGCACGCACACGCACATACATATATCTATATATATATCTCTCTCTCTATATATATATATGTATGTATGTATGTGTGTGTGTGTGTGTGTGTGTGTACGCACGTACGTACGTACGTACGTATGTACGCACGCTCGCACACACTCGCACACCACTTTATGCCGACGCACACATACACACGCACACCCCCACGGACGTACGCAAGTACACACACACACACTGACAGACGTACGCAAGTACACACACACACACTGACAGACGTACGCAAGTATACACACACACACTGACAGACGAACGCAAGTATACACACACACATACACACACACACACACACACACTTACAGACGTACGCAAGTACACACACACTCACACCGAAGGACATACGCAACTACATATCGCTCACACACACATATATACACACACACACTGACAGACGTACGCAAGTTCACACACACTCACACCGACTGACATACTCAAGTACATATCACACACACACTCACACCGGCGGACATACGCAAGTACATATCACACATACACTGACAGACGTACGCAAGTACATATCGCTCACACACACACACACACACACACACACACACACACACACACACACACACACACACACACACACACACACACACACACACACACACACACACACACACACACACAACACAAACAAACACACACACACACACACACACACACACACACACACACACACACACACACACACACACACACACACACACACACACACACCGGTAAGCTTCTATTATCAATACTGGCTCTCACTTAATGTTGCTTCTTTCTTCACCCTATACTAAATGTGTACTGCTGTAGTGTCAAATGTGACACCCTCTTTGCTTTACAAAAACAGTCCGTTGGGCTCCAAATGAGAACGATGAATTGCAAAATAACTCAAAATCGGGAATAGTCCATTAAATGTCAATACGGTACACGGCAATGAATACCCAACTATATCTGCTGTTTGTTATTTTTATTCCCATCACTGTAAAAAGTTGTTTTAGGAACCATAATGTTGTGATGTGTACAAATTGACATCTTGAACGGAGGGGGCACACCGGTAGGAGCAACAGCGCAAACACGCACGTGCAACACAACGGTACGGGGAATGGAAGCATAAGTGGGGTTGTCTCTAGTATAATTATAATCGCAATCTGATTCGCTCATGTCACAGCCCTCGTCATTGCTAATAGTCACAACTATAGGTGGGACTGATGCTTGCTGAAGTCCATCATGTGACCAATATATTGACTCTATCTCCTTGACGACATTGGTAACGCAACGGTGGTGCCATGTCTCCACTGTTACCAGACCAAGGGATTTATTTACTAGCTTTTCAACATCCCACAAGTTAAACGTTCTGTTCAAACGTAAAACGTCAACTTTGACGATACCCCATATCAACTCTATTAAGTTCAGATCGTTGGTTAGGGGCAAGTCGTAAGACGACGTGACCTTGACCTTTAATGTAATTGTCAAACATATGTACACTGGCTCAGGTTTGTTAGATTTGGTGGTTCACCGAGTTGTGATTTTGTATCCCTGGAAGGAAAGGTAATATTCGTCCGTTGCAGCCACGTAACCATATCTCCTTTGAGGCCATTAGACATCCAGTATTGCTGTCTGGATCCTGCATTCTGTGATATGGTGCATTGTCCATGATAATAAAGGACTGTGCAGGCAATGGTGCATTGTCCGTCATAATAAGGGACTAGCAGGCAATGGTGCATTGTCCGTGATAATAAGGGACTTGGAAGGCAATGGTGCATTGTCCATGATAATAAGGGACTGTGCAGGCAATGGTGCATTGTCCGTCATAATAAGGGACTGGGCAGGCAATGGTGCATTGTCCATGATAATAAGGGACTGGGCAGGCAATGGTGCATTGTCCTTGATAATAAGGGGCTGGGCAGGCAATGGTGCATTGCCAATGATAATAAAGGACTTGGCAGGCAGTGTTGCATTGTCCATGATAATAAGGGACTTGGCAGGCAGTGTTGCATTGTCCATGATAATAAGGGACTTGGCAGGCAATGGTGCATTATCGATAATAATAAGGGACTTGGCAGGCAATGGTGCATTGTCCATGATAATAAGGGACCTGGCAGTCAATGGTGCATTGTCCATGATAATAAGGGACTTGGAAGGCAATGGTGAATTGTCAATGATAATAAGAGACTTTGAGGCAGTGTTGCATTGTCCATGATAATAAGGGACTTGGAAGGCAATGGTGCATTGTGCATGATAATAAAGGACTTGGCAGGCAATGGTGCATTGTCTATGATAATAAGGGACTTGGCAGGCAATGGTGCATTGTCCATGATAATAAGGGACTTGGAAGGCAATGGTGCATTGTCAATGATAATAAAGGACTTGGCAGGCAATGATGCATTGTCCATGATAATAAGGGACTTGGAAGGCAATGGTGCATTGTCAATGATAATAAAGGACTTGGCAGGCAGTGTTGCATTGTCCATGATAATAAGGGACTGTGCAGGCAATGGTGAATTGTCCATGATAATAAGAGACTTTGAAGGCAATGGTGCATTGTCCATGATAATAAGGGACTTGGCAGGCAATGGTGCATTGTCCATGATAATAAGGGACTGGGCAGGCAATGGTGCATTGTCCATGATAATAAGAAACTTGGCACCTAATGGTGCATTGTCCATGATAATAAAGGACTTTGCAGGCAATGGTGCATTGTCCATGATAATAAGGGACTTGGAAGGCAGTGGTGCATTGTCCATGATAATAAGGGACTTGGCAGGCAATGGTGCATTGTCCATGATAATAAGGGACTTGGCAGGCAGTGTTGCATTGTCCATGATGATAAAGGACTTGGAAGGCAATGGTGCATTGTTCATGATAATGATGGACTTGGCAGGCAGTGTTACATTGTCCATGATAATAAGGGACTGTGCAGGCAATATTACATTGTCCATGATAATAAGGGACTTGGAAGGCAATGGTGCATTGTCCATGATAATAAGGGACTTGGCACCTAATGGTGCATTGTCCATGATAATAAGGGACTTGGAATGCAATGGTGCATTGTCCATGATGATAAAGGACTTGGAAGGCAATAGTGCATTGTTCATGATAATGAGGGACTTGGCAGGCAGTGTTGCATTGTTCATGATGATAAAGGACTTGGAAGGCAATAGTGCATTGTTCATGATAATGAGGGACTTGGCAGGCAGTGTTACATTGTCCATGATAATAAGGGACTGTGCAGGCAATATTGCATTGTCCATGATAATAAGGGACTTGGCAGGCAATAGTGCATTGTCCGTGATAATAAATATATGTGGTTTCATATTAGTTTTTGACATTATCGCTTCACATTTCAGTGACTCAATAGCTACTTGAAAGTACATTTTCCATGTTTCGGTTGTTTTTATACATGATTTATAACATATTTGTATGAAAAATTGTGTTAATTTGCAAAAGGTAACGATAAAAGTAAGTGAAACATCAAAATATTGAAAAACAGAATCTATGTCCCTTATGGGCCACCGTAGCTTCACACTGAACGTAATCGTTGTGCCCCCTTATGTTCAAGATATCAACTTGTACACATAACAACATGATAGCTACTGGTACAGCTTTTTCCAGTGACAGGAATTAAAAAACAAACAGCAGATATTGTTGGGTACAGGGTATTCATTGCCGTGTACCGTAATGCATATTGCATGCATGCACAGATAATCCACAAACAGACAAAAAATGTGCTGTAACCGCCCTCAATTTGACACCGCATGCGTAACAACCGACCTCAATGTTACATCGTATGCGTTATAAACGTCCTCAGTGTCATACCATATGCGATATAACTGACCTCAATGAGACACCATGTGTTATAACCGCCCTCAATGTTACATCGTATGCGTTATAAACGCCCTCAGTGTCATACCATATGCGATATAACTGACCTCAATGAGACACCATGTGTAATAACCGCCCTCAATGTGACACTGTATGCGTTATAACCGTCCGTGATGTGACACCTATATTTTCATTTCATTTCAGTACGTGTAGGCCTCAGACCTTTGTGTACATACATATGGCAATGTACAAACGAGTGTGCACTACATACAGGTAAAAAATAGCATATAGACATTACATATAATCTATGAACATTATCAGGATGTAACTGAACACCAAAGGAACATTCTGTCTCCATTTCTACAACCAACTGATTGATAAAAAACTGAAATAGGAAAGGGCTTGGCATGCAACCTTGTCTTACGCCCAAGGAGCAATACAACATACCAGACATACTATTATTTGACTTCACACATGTCTTGACACAATTTTAATTTGACTGCAACATCTTCCCCATTTTTTAGCTCAAGCCGTGCTTATAAGAAAAATTCCACAAAAGAGGCAGCTGTATAGTGTCAAAGGCCTTAGAAAAGTCAATAAAAAACGACGTTTAAAAACAAAACAGTTATCCATAGTCGAATACCCCTTTGGAAAGTCGGGTTGACATTCTGATATTTTAACAAGAGCATGTTCCCAAAATACAAGTCTCTTACTTAAAAAGGAATAGACTAAAATCTAGTCTCTGAAATGAACATATCGTACATAAAAAAACAGTTGTTCAGTTATCTTAATAAAAATATAATAAAAAGGAGCCCAGTAACTCTCTTCATTCTCAGATACTGCAGTGATCTAGACTTGCCAAATATTATAGACTTGCATGGGCTGTATTTGATATATATTTGTATCAGGGTCTGTAAGACAGACTAAAAAAGGAAGTCAATACTTCACTACGAATACTCAACAAAGTGATCGCCCTGTCATTATCTACAACTGAGGCTCGCCTTTTTATGCAGAGGGATTAATATTGCCGTAGGCCTCGAGCTCGGTTATCAATATTAACTTAAAAAATGTCATCATAATTATCGCTCATGTTTTTAACAAAGACACTTTACCAAGTCAACATACCATGGGGGTTTATTATATCGTTCACGTATAGATCTTTTATAGATCACAGAATACCGCCCCTGTGAACAGAGAAACGACTTCACACCCACCCGAGAGAGAACGTGGAACTGCATTCTCTAGCATATCAGTGGTAGAAGCTGGCGTGATATTTGAAAGAAATGTTGCTTTTAGTGAATCAGTCCACTTATACTGGAACTGTAACCTGTTACACTTTCCCTTTGTGGCTACATCCATACTGTTCCTAAGATCACTGAAGTGAACTGGCGATGCTGGGATTCAGAACGTGACAGTAGATCAATCAGGGCTATATGGCTGAACATGTTATAACCGTCCTCAATGTGACACCATGCGACCATGTGTTATAACAGTCCTCAATGTAACACCATGTGTTATAACCGTCCTCAATTTGACACCATGTGTTATTACCACCCTCAATGTGACACCGTGTGTTATTACCACCCTCAATGTGACACCGTGTGTTATAACCGTTCTCAATTTTACACCATGTGTTATTACCACCCTCATTAATATTTGTGACACCATGTGTTATAACCGTCCTCAATTTGACACCATGTGTTATTACCGTCCTCAATGTGACACCATGTTATAACCATCCTCAGTGCTGTACCATATGTATTATAACCGTCCTCAGTGTGACACCATGTGTTATAACCGTCCTCAATGTGACACCATGTGTTATAACAGCCCTTAATATGACACCATGTGTGATTACCACCCTCAATGTGGCACCATGTGTTATTTCCACCCTCAATACGACACCGTGTGTTATAACCGCCCTCAATGTGACACCATGTGTTATAACCGCCCTCAATGTGACACCATGTGTTATAACCGTCCTCAATGTGACACCCTGTGTATTAACCTTCCTCAATGTGACACCATGTGTTACAACAGCCCTCAATGTGACACCGTGTTATTACCATCCTCAATGTGACACAATGTGTTATAACCGTCCTCAATATGACACCATGTGTTATAACCGTCCTTAATGTGACACCGTGTGTTAAAACCTACCTCAATGTGACACCGTGTGTTATAACCGTCCTCAATGAGACACCCTGTGTATTAACCTTCCTCAATGTGACACCATGTGTTACAACAGCCCTCAATGTGACACCGTGTTATTACCACCCTCAATGTGACACAATGTGTTATAACCGTCCTTAATGTGACACCGTGTGTTAAAACCTACCTCAATGTGACACCGTGTGTTATATCCGTCCTCAATGAGACACCCTGTGTATTAACCTTCCTCAATGTGACACCATGTGTTACAACAGCCCTCAATGTGACACCGTGTGTTATTACCACCTTCAATGTGACACAATGTGTTATAACCGTCCACAATGTGACACCATGTAAAACCGTCCTCAATATGACACCATGTGTTATAACCGTCCTTAATGTGACACAGTGTGTTAAAACCGTCCTCAATGTGACACCGTGTGTTATTACCACCCTCAATGTGACATCATGTGTTACAACCGTCCTCAATGTGACACCATATGTTATTACCACCCTCAATGTGACACCATGTGTTATTTCCACCCTCAATATGACACCGTGTCTTATAACCCTCTTCAATGTGACACCATGTGTTATAACCGTCCTCAATGTGACACAATGTGTTATAACCGTCCACAATATGTCATCATGTGTTATAACCGTCCTCAATGCGACACGTGTGTTATTACAGCCTCAATGTGACACCATGTGTTATAACAGCCCTCAATATGACACCATGTGTTAAAACCGTCCTCAGTGCTGTACCATATGTATTATTACCGTCCTCAATGTGACACCATGTGTTATTACCACCCTCAATGTGACACCATGTGTTATTACTCCTCCAATGTGACACCATGTGTTAAAACCGTCCTCAATGTGACGCCATGTGTTATAACAGCCCTCAATATATGGCACCATATGTTATAACAGCCCTCAATGTGACACCATATGTTATAACATCCCTCAATATGACACCATGTGTTATAACCGCCCTCAATGTGACACCATGTGTTATAACCGCCCTCAATGTGACACCATGTGTTATAGCCGTCCTCAATGTGACACCATATGTTATAACAGCCCTCAATATGACACCATGTGTTATAACCGCCCTCAATGTGACACCATGTGTTATAACCGCCCTCAATATATACCAGGAAGCAGATTACGCTGTTATCGTCAAGCGCCAACACACTGACTTAAAACACTCAACCCCCGCTCATGATATAGTCTCATATCAAATAGCCTTATTTTAAAAGCGTAACAAGTTCTAATTTTCCGATGAAAGCCAGTGACATGTTTCTATACCCAGAAACCTAAATTGAATGACATTAACTACTGTGACAATGTCTAGTTGACTGCCTTCTTCATTGCTCCCCGTTAAATTCTATCATATAATATGACGCAGTACTTATGACCAACTGGAGAAACAGCGTTCTTGTACCAACATTTCGGCAGGTTTCGATGTTCAGACATTGATCAAAGAGATCAATATCACATGTAAATACTTCAAAGGATACACGTACAATCGGGAAGGGTGGTGCTTAACTTTATTGCCTTGTGTATCGTCGTGTTGTTTGGAGAGTAAGACGACTATGTCACTTAGAGTGCATTTCATTTTCATTCAATGAGTGAGTGAGTTTGGTTAAACGCTGCTTTTAACAGTATTAAAGTTATATCACGGGGTGTCATCTTAATGTGGGGGAAGTCGATGACAAATCTAGACACATAATCCTTCAACCCGAAATAGCTTCGTTGTTATTGTATGTCAGCCTACAAGGCGTGTTAGAGAAAGTTCTGGCGCGTTATAAACATGGCATTTCACATCTAACTTTAGCAGTTGTTCACCAGGATTGACCTTTTCCACGAATTCACCATTACATACACAATCACAGCGCATGCGCACTTCATACGTGACGCATAACCACGCAAGTTATTTATTGGAAACACTATCTGCAGTTCTAACAAACTATATACTATGACTTGTTACTAAATCACAAAAAAGTGCACATAGCGCCTTATTATCATGTTTATATTTTAAAGCCTAACCCAGACACACTAAACAGGCCCAAAGGGAACAGCAAACTGACTATGTCATATTTCATCGTATATTTGTTGTTAAACGCCAAACTCCGAATATTCGATGTTCAGACATTTATTAAACAGAGATCAATATCACATGTAGATAATTCATAGGACACATGTACGGGAAGGGTGTTGCTCAACTACATGTCCTGGTGTATCGTCGTGTTGTAAGGAGAGTAGGCCAGGTTACGTATAGTCCAGCTACATGGCCTGGTGTATCGTCGTGTTGTAAGGAGAGTAAGCCAGGTTACGTATAGTCCAGCTACATGGCCTGGTGTATCGTCGTGTTGTAAGGAGAGTACGCCAGGTTACGTATAGTCCAGCTACATGGCCTGGTGTATCGTCGTGTTGTAAGGAGAGTAAGCCAGGTTACGTATAGTCCAGCTACATGGCCTGGTGTATCGTCGTGTTGTAAGGAGAGTAAGCCAGGTTACGTATAGTCCAGCTACATGGCCTGGTGTATCGTCGTGTTGTAAGGAGAGTAGGCCAGGTTACGTATAGTCCAGCTACATGGCCTGGTGTATCGTCGTGTTGTAAGGAGAGAAGGCCAGGTTACGTATAGTCCAGCTACATGTCCTGGTGTATCGTCGTGTTGTAATGAGTGTAAGTCAGGTTACGTATAGTAGTATAGGTAATGGGGGTTCTGGACCACTTCCACTGGAGCCGGATTCATATACCTATACTGCTACTACAGGTGGCATTTTTTATGCCAAAATGATTATGCGATTCAATGATAGTCATGAGATTAAGTTAAATTGGGTCTAGCTCACCAATACCTGGGGCCAATCATTGCTTTAGATGAGCCTAAATGGTAATAAAAATATTCTTGATTATTTTTATCGATAAAGCGATGTTCAACATTTTCATTAAGTTCTTCGTTAATTTTACTAGGAGACCAGACTATATAACTACACTCTTTTTGTAAATTGATAAGAAACAATTGATAACCGTATTTGGTTGGTTTGACATCACTGATATAATAAAAACCTTGTGGTAATTCTTTCCATTTAATAGCTTTCTCCATTATTATATATTTATGTAAGCAATTGTCTAAATGTGATCAAACGATAGTAAGCAATCTATTTTTAATCTCCAACCAGTTCTTTGGTTTTGGCACGGAATAATTGACGCGCTTGTTGCCTCCCCTCTTCTATGAACTTTTTTTTCTCGTCTTCGCTAATACCACTGGTCTTACGAGATTTTGATCGAATCTCCTGCTTCATTTTATTGTATTTGTTGAGTTCCGACAGCACTAAACGAAACTCATCCTCGGATATCTTACAATCGGCCATTGCTGTCGAAATATGATCCTCGATGCTGTTCAACTTTGCTTCGGCGAGTATCCGAATATTATCGTGTTTTAATGCTTTCTTTTGTAACCCACGAGAAATGAATTTTATCGCTATTCCTGCCAGTCCCGAGACTCCAGCGGCTATTTCCATGCCGAGCACGATAGGCGCGGCGATTATAGTTGATTTCAACCGATACCCGCTACACCGAGTCCCATGCCAGATACTACAAGAGCGGTGTCAACTCCGTCCAGAGCATTCACGGCTCTGCGATACTTTTTATACAATCCAAGTCTCAACTCCCTATCCTTCCCTATTCGATGTTTTATGTCGCTTATTTAATGTAATCGAAATCCATCAACAGTTTCCATCTTTTCAAATGCTTCACCGAGCGCCGGATATAAACTCATAGTGTATATAACGATCATATAATAGTCTTTAATTGGTCTTGCTTAAATGTTTTGAGACTATACATCAACCTTATCAAATGTATATTATACGGCAATAATATCTTAGAAAGAGAAATACTACCACTTTTAATAATTTGGACCCCCTCGAGGGTTGCAACGGGCGATGCTCCGATATGAATAATACTGCAACGTTGACGCTCGTGATTCTTGAACCATTTAATCGATAGACCTGGTAATATTTCGAAGGCATCTACCGGTGCATCTCCGAACAAGACTTCAATAATAAGCGTAGAAAGATTAGGTATTGCACTTAGGTTAACTTTAATTTCTTCGAATTCAGTAACCAAATTTAAACTAATGTTTTTTAAGTCCGGACGACTATATAACATATGACCTGGGTTTCCTGGCAGGGGAGTGACCAACACACTTTTTCGTTTTGACGGGATATAAGCCGCGAGTACGATGCCACTATTTATTATCTTAGTTAAATTATGTCCCTTACCCATCATCACATAAGGTGGGGTAATGACGATATTCAATAGCCACTCGATGTTTGCTTCGACCATAGTCCATTTTTTATCGTCGTTGCGAGTAATATTGTACGAAGTGTTTTTAAGGAGTCTACTAACGTCGACATCGCTTAAATCTCCTAGATTACCCGTGAATGTGACTTCTTTCCGCTTGTATACATTATCGTGTAAGTGTAAAGCGTATAACTTACCATTGTCACCGGGTTTATCAAATCCTTCCGTGTCTCCGAGATCGGAAAGCGCAATTGTATTACATTTTCTTACTGTTCCAGGGCCTGATGCATCAACCATTATTTTTAATATGGAGTGTTACGCTTAAGTATCCTATATGTACAGGTTGGTGTTTTACATCTAATACAGAAATTTTGAGGTCTGAAATAATACCCCGCTTTAATTTTTTATATTGTAATGACGAGAAAGATTCCGTTCTACCGCTATTATATTTTTCATTTTTCACTGGAACACTTCTTAGCAGAGTTGAAGGACTTTCTTGTTGAATATTATCTGTCGTACTGATTTGATCAAGATGGATGCACAACTCTTTATAGGGAACTAAATCGGGCAATGTATTTCCATGTTGTGTTTCGTTAGAACTTATAATTTTAAGCTCAAATCCAAGTGTAATTCCTAAGTATGGGATAAGAATTACACCATTTTCTCCAGTGTCGATTTTCAGCATCCCATTCGATTCATTTTGTGAGAGACTAATTCCATTAGGCTTAAAAATTTCATCATTGAGTGAGCATACGCTGTAATACCCATCAGGTATAGTAATGTATTTGTCAGGAGCATCTTCATCTAATATATGTATCCTATTATTAATTTTCGCAGCACTTATATTGGTCCACAGTGGGTAATACGTTACATCGCATAGAGCTACTTCGAGTTGTCCATCCGAGTTATCGATAGTACGAAGCAGTTGAATAGACTGACCATTTGTTATTCCCAGGAGTGTAACATACATATCAAATATACAATGATACTATATCATAACTTAAATATGGAATCAACCATTATATAATATGGAGTGTTACACTTAAGTATCCTATATGTACTGGTTGGTGTTTTACATCTAATACAGAAATTTTAAGGTCTGAAATAATACCCCCCTGCAATTTTTTATATTGTAATAACGAGAAAGATTCCGTTCTACCGCTATTATATTTTTCATTTTTCACTGGAACACTTCTGAGAAGAGTTGAAGGACTTTCTTGTTGAATATTATCCGTCGTGCTTATTTGATCAAGATGAATGAACAACTCTTTATAGGGAACTAAATAGGGTAAATCATAAGTTGCAATCACTAATGAGCCGCGTGATAATGTTACTCCCTTTCCCAATCCAATTGTGTATCCTAAGTTATCACTAATAACTATTTTTCCATATCCATTGATGACTTTCACTTTCCCAGTCGCCTCATTTTGTGTGATACTAATTTTACCAGTATTATCAAATTCTATATCAGACTTAAAATAATCATCATTGAGTGAGCTTATGCTGTAATACCCATCAGGTATAGTAATAATTCTATTAATTCTATTTTGGTCATCTATTACAAATATCTCATTATTTTTTCTCGCAGCACTTATATTGGTCCACAGTGGGTAATACGTTACATCGCATAGAGCTACTTCGAGTTGTCCATCCGAGTTATCGATAGTACGAAGCAGTTCAATAGACTGACCATTTGTTATTCCAGGTAGTGTAACATACATATTAAATATACAATGATACTATATCATAACTTAAATATGAAATCGAGATACATTACTAATCAATCGATTATAGTAACTGCCTCTGGTGCTGAATTTTTCGTTAAATTCCCAGATATCTTTGAAAAGTACAGGGTCACGGCAACTAGCGATAAAATGGTGCACGATTGGTTTCACAATCCGATGCAATTTTGGCAGAATCAGTTAAACTTTGCCATATGGTGTGCCACAACGGGTTGTGGCGTATCTGTTAATGCCCCAGGATTTATGCTAAATAAGTCTGTTTTATTATTTCACGTGTATTATCAGATTAGACGTATACTTAAAGAAATTAGTGCTCCATTACCGCAGGATCGAGCGTGGAATTCCACAAATAATCCGTATAATAGGTCCGCGTATGAGCGTATTTGTAATGAATTTAATATTTCTACGAGTAAAGATTGGCGCATTAAAGGAGCAAACCATGGTCTAGGTGTTCCGTACAGCGGACAAAGAACTGTTAAAGAAGTCAGCGATGATTTAGTTAAAAAAACTCATCAACCATTCAATCCATTTAAATTCTTACAGAAAGACAATCTTTTTGTAAGATTGCATAATCTTAATCATGGCTGGGAACTTTCGAGTAACGATTGGAGAGGTTCCCTTATGAGTTTTAAGGGTGGTTTGGCGTATATTGTTACAAAATTTATACAAATGAACGATACCGCAAACGCTTGGAATGAATTTCTTAATGATAAAACGGAAAATAATTTTACTAACCCAGGATTTGTAAGATTTAATGAATCGATAAGAACTTATGTATGGGCAATTCTCGGTTCACAATCGCAAACACGAACGTCCATTATCGGTACTGGGACGGCGCTCGATGCACAAAAACAGTTTGTCGCAAACGTGGAGGACGCCATTAATTCACCAGTTGACATACCATCGTCTATAAAGCGTTTTCAAGATGCATTACAATACGCTCAATCCAAAGTGGACTTCGTTTATGCGCTGGGACTATACATGTCTCCGAGTAATATGGAACTTAAGATCGGTCAAGTGATAGGCTATAATAATAAAATTGTTATCGCTACCGATCAACAAAAACCAGGTATAAATTCAGATATTAACGTCGAATTAATAACGCAAACGATCACGGGCGAAAAGGGAATAGTCAAACCGCAAACACCAACTATCGCTCAACCATCTACTCACGCACAAGTACCACCGCATATTGAGGCTAAAAATCAACAACATATCGATGAAAAAACAGCGCTCGTAGTGGGTGGAGTCTCGGTTGGCTTACTCATGATTTGGTTAAATAGTTCTTAGCGAACACGTACAACAGCCCTGCAATTGCTACGATCAACAATTGCTACAATTAGTTTTGACTAAGCCAAGTGGTGGTCTTAGCTAATAAATTCAATAGCCAGGAAACAACACTCCCTATTATACCGGGAAGTGCGGCTGCGGCTTTCTCAGCGAGCTTTCCCAGTGCTGAACCTAATGCTTTTAAATGCTTTTTTATCCACTCTTTAATACCATTTTTATCGCTAGGAGGTGAACCTCCACCTGTACTACCACCTGTTAACGAGAGAGTCAAAGTCGATATAATAAATCCCAATGCGGTTAAAATACTGGCAATGGTTATTCCCTGTTCTCTGAACAATGTTTTAATTTTATCGGCCAGTGTAGTGTCATCGTTGAGGACTTGATCGATAGTTTCTCGAATACGACTGATTTGCGAACGAAGTGCCTTTCTATTACTGGAAGCAGCTTCGAGGCGGGCCGATCTTTCGTCTTCTAAGTTACGCAATCTTTCCGCTACGCGGCGTCTACTGAACTCATCGCCCGCCTGTTCGAGTTTTGTTTTCTCTTGAGCTATATGCTTGTCGATTTCAGATATCTTGGCTATATTATTGATGAGTTCTCCCCGCATAGTTCGCATTGCCTTGTCAAGACCTCGTAATTCCCTAATACTAAACTCCGAATATGGTGATACACTGACCGTGGAATTATCGTAATAGGTATCTAAGATTTCTCCGAGTCCGTTCGTGGCCACATTAGAGGCTTCTTCCAAATTTTCTGTGTTACCGAGTTCAGTACGCACGGTTTGAAGAACCTTAGTAGTCTTCGCGGGAAGTTTTGCTCGTCCGTATTCTACAAAACCTAATTTATCACGAACAAACTCGCGACTATGTTTACCAGCTATAGTAGACAAGGCTAGGGGCTTACGAGTACTATAATGCATAAGATCAATATCCGGAGCGCCACGCAGTCGTAATATTCCTTTACTATCTAGCTTAAACTTTGAATACTCACGACCTATTGGGATAACATAATTTTTATCATCTTTTAAGGCATCGTAATAATCATTGACGGTTGATTGTAAAATTTCATCGTTAAGATTCGTGCCACCAAAGTTGGTTTCATCAGTACCCTCTTCGTTTGGGTTATCAAAGTCATCAAATGTACTTAGATCTAATTCATTATGCTCAAAATTAGCCATTTTTATATTAAACATAGGGTACATAATTTCAATATAAACAATGTCTTCGCAATACGGACGCAAGTTAAACCCACAACGTAGACTTCGAGATCCATTAGGGGTCAAAGCAATTCGTCAGTCTGTAACTATAACTAATAACCCGAGTACCATCGATCAGAATCAAACGCTTCTGGTTCGCTTTCCTAATCTCGGCGCACACGATGTGTTAGTTCCCGGAACTGTCCGACTAGCGTTTACGATTAGTTTGACTTCTACAGACGTTAACAGGGAGCCCGTTCAGAACATAGGTCGTGCTATCGTTAAGAAAATCGCCATTAAAATTAGCGGTAATGAGGTTTTGAGTATCGACGATAGCGATGTATACTATTGTTACATGGATCTCTGGAGAACGGATAAAGAGCGGGAAAACTTACAGTACCAAGGTATTTGTAATAAGAACACATTGAGACTGCGCGTGGGTGCTGAAAATGGTGTTGATACCAACGAAAAAGATAAGGCCGTTGCCGACGCATTAGGTAACAGATTCTATGTTCCCTTAGACTTTGAATTACTAGATTCCCACATGCCCTTTTATCAAGCATCCTTAGGCGATAGGTTAGAATACGAACTCACTTTTAATGACTACGGTAGAGTAATCAGATCTGCTAATGATGATGCTAGCTATTCTATTGACAATATCTCGCTGGAGTACGATATGATAACGGATCCCGAATTAGCCAGACAAATTCGTAACCAGTATACGGGAAGTTTAGCCATTTTGTACGATCGCGTGCTGCGACACCGAAAGATCACGAAGGACAAAAAAGATACGATGTGGAATATCAATCTAAACGTTCCCACGAGGTCGCTGAAGGGTATTTTAATGTTGTTCGAGGACCCCTCCGATGCGTTTAAAAGAAATACCGAGAAGTTCTACAATCCCAAGATTACAAAAGTAGAATTGACTATCGAGGGCGTTCCTAATCAACTATATAGCCAAGGAATGCTAGCGTATCACCAGTGGGATGAGATTAAAAAACTTCCTTCTATAAAACGTTCTCCGGAAGTTAACGCGGTCGTGAAAGATCTGTCTCTCGGGAGTGTATCGATGGGTGAATACCTCACCACGAAGTACGCGCTATGGCTCGACATGCGAACAACGGACGATGACCAATTACACGGCAGTGGGAGGAGAATAGAAAATGCTAGCGAGGGTGCCACCATACAGATAACGAAGCTTCAGGAAGCGGCTGGTAAATTAAACATATATTTGTACGTGATTATGGATGCGCAACTTAATATACAGAATGGGAGATTCGTGCAAGCAATCTATTGATAATCTTTTACCTCAAGATCCGCACTGCGCTATCATATGCGGGCAAACGGCCTGCGGAAAAACAGCTTTTATTCTAGATATTTTAGAAAGTCATTATCGGGACGTTTTCGATCATATTATTATTCTGTGCCCGACTATAAGCGTTAATAAAACCTACCTATCGAGAGATTGGGTAATGAATGACGACGGGGTACACAGAGTCGATCCGGGCGATCGTTTACAAGACTGCCTCCGAGTATGTCACGAAAAATACAAAGGAGAATCGACCCTTTTTGTAATAGACGACTGCAGCGCTAGTAAAGAACTCACAAAAAAGAAAGATATGCTTTCGTATTTAGCATTCTCCGGTCGGCATACTCAACATAGCGTTTGAGTACTTACTCAAAAATACAACTCTGTCCTGAAAGATCTCAGAGAGCAGACCAAATGGGTAGCGCTTTTTCATTGCAAAGATCGAGATTCATTCGAGGAATGTTTACGCGAAAATGATGTCATTTATACCAAGGGCGAACGAGACAAAGTCAGAAAACAGTTAGCGGCAACGAAGCACTGTAAACTCGTATTAAAAACCGATCAACCAGCTGCTTATGCAATTGCTTAGCAAATTGTAGCAAAATTATAGCAAAATTATAGCAAAAATGTAGCAAAATGTAGCAAAATTATAGCAGAATGTAGCAAAAATGTAGCAAAATTATAGCAAATTGAACATTAGCGGTTAATATTACATAAAAATGTGGTTCGAAATCCTCATTCTTTCACAACAGTTCATTATTACGGGATGTATTGGATATGTCATATTATATTATGTTAGACTTAAATATCTCCTTAGGTATTACATTATGGAATGCGATGAACTCATCGAACAAATGCTCAAAGAATCTGATGCAGATCAAAATGCTGATAAATCTTTAGATAAACATAGAGAAAGACTCGCCGCTTTGGTAGCCGGTGGAAAATGTTCCCAATATTTGGGAGAAAATTATACCATCGAAAAAATTGATAACATGACCGACGAAGAGATTAAAAAACTGTACGCTCGTTACGAGTCTAGACTGGGAGCTACCATGACTAAAACGATAGGGTCTTCTATATTACAACTATACACAGCCGTAGCTAGTACGTTTCTCCCCATCCCGGCAGAACATCGCCTGTATTTATGCGAATCTCTCGAGAAAGACCCATTCATCGAACACGCTATAAGCTCAGTGAGCTGTGAGTTTTATCATAGATTCGGAATGTACTTAGCTCCGTTCACCACAGCTTTAATAACGGCTAGGTATTGTCAATTTAAACATACGTGCCCACTTAATAATAATGGAGACACAATCACACCAGGTGACACCACAACAGATTGTGAACGAGGAACCACAACAGATTGCGGAACAACAAGTGAACACACAACAAGTGAATGAGGAACCACCACCAGTGAATGTGAATGCACCACATGTGAATAAGAAACCCAGAGTGACAAAGAATCCTTTGAAAATAGCCGCAGGAAGAAAGGGTGGGCTGGCGCGCAAAGCGAAATTAATAAATAATTCAAATCCGATTAAAACATGGACACTAGTAGGAGTTGCTGGTATAGCGGTTGTATGGTTCTTTTATAAGTCCGGAGAAGAGAAAACGTCACCCCCGCCGCAACAACAAGTTCAATTAGAGGTTAGTCCCCATATAATGCTATAAGAAGCATGACTACTCCAGCTACAGACGGTAAAATGTTGGTAAACGCGACGTATCATTCAGCGGTGGTCACCGGCTTGGCCATTGGCTATGCTCGTATGGCTAAAATGATTACTAAAGCCACACCACCCAAGCTAGATTTTAATGGATATGACATACCAATGATGGTTTTGGATATTGGATTAGCTATGGCAATGAAGGATATGCTCATCAAACAAGGACTTATCCCGGAAGACATAATGAAGTAATTAAACATTGAATATTTATATTCATATAAACATTTTATATTATTATACATATGGCATCAATTGCGATGATGGTCGGTGGAGCTATTGTTAATGCTCTAGCTTTTTCAGGGAGTAATTTTTTATTTTCTAGTATGAGAGGTTCGGAGCAGAAAAGACATAATAAAGCTTTAGAACAATACCAAGCAGCCCAGTTACAATATACACAGCAGAGAATGAAGAGATTAGACTTTATTCATGAACAACTGATTAAGGAAGGACATTCAATTCAAACGTTTAAGGATGTCGAATCTGCCATGCACGAATACTTCCTCGTTTATGGGAAAAAACTAGACCCAATACTGAGACCAACAATGAGTCAGTTTTATACACCATCAGAGGCTCAAAAAACCGCGAGGTTGCATTTATAATGTTTGGATTGACTGGTGTATTGATTTTCAGCTATACCATGCATAAGTCAGAGTGACAGCTGTGGCTATGAGCGATCTATAAATAGCGTTGGCTGACTGCCTAATCAATAGTGTAGATGTGTTTTACCTTTTAGACAAATGATATGATATGTGTATAACCACCATGAATCTATGCAAATATACACTCATGGGGAAATCGATTCAATGTCAGAAGCCATCGGTGGGTATTTACTGTGGCACTCACGCTTATAACATCAGAAAGGGTTTTAAAAATTACGTTTGTTCTGTATGTGGGATTGGAGTCAAATGTAGTTACAGTTTATGTAAGAGTCACGGTGCTGATAAGGTCAGGAAGCAGATTATTTATGCTAGCAAGAGAGATTACATCAATGAGAGGAATAGGTTGGGGAGAATACGTATTTATATATGAAAAACAACCATTTAGACAAATGAATCATTTTGTATATACCATTCAACCACAATGGTTTTTGTCAGAGAATTAAAAGCTATGGCAAAGCAAAGTGGACTGCGTGGATATTCTCGAATGAGAAAAGCTGAATTGATGGATTTACTCGGTTTGGAATACAACAAACCCCAGACTGTTAGAGAACTCAAAGTTCGAGCGAGAAACAGTGGGCTGAGAGGTTATTCTCGAATGAGAAGAGCTGAATTGATCGCTTTACTAGATAATAATCAACCTAATGATAATGATGATATTCAACATAATAATGTTGATGATATTCAACAACAACAAGAATTAATATTTGTACCCACATCCGCCGGCGTTGGTAAATATCTAAGAGGTTGGAAGATGGATATTAATTCCAACATAGATGTTAACGATATTAAGCCCATCATATCGAGTAAAATTAACGAGGAATTAGATGACTTACATAGTATAAAATACCAGCTGACGATTAAAATGACAATGAGTAAAAGTAACACAGACGATAGCACCGAATATACCGAACCATATTTCCGTAGCAATCAAGAAGTTATAACCGAATCCGATACTATAAACTCATCATTAGATACATCAATTCAGAGAATACAGGAAACTTTAGAACGCTGGACTAATAGAGGTTCGGGTTGGGGTGTGGATAAAATCGATAGTTTATATTTAGATATAGCGAATTATATGCCCTTCAAAGGTGGATCTTATATAGATTTACCCCAGTATTATAAGAAGAAAAAAGCCATAATTAACGTAAAAAATAAATCCGATGACTGTTTAAGAATGATGATAAGATCTGCATTGTTCCACGTAGACAAGCATCCGGATAGACCTTCTAGCTATCCCCAAAACGATGGACTCAACTTCGATGGTATAGACGAACCTACACCAATATCACAAATTGATAAGGTTGAAAAGCAAAATAATTTAGCTATAAATGTTTTCGGACATTCTAAAGGAATTGTTGTACACAGGATAAGCTCCGCTCCGGAAAATATCCCCAGAATCAATTCATTTCTGATCGAAAAAGATGGTAAATATCATTATACATGGATAAAGAGTTTAAACAGGCTATTATACGATCAAACAAAACATAAAGAAAAGAAATATTTCTGTGAAAGATGCCTGCATGGGTACAGCAGACAAGATCTATTAGAAGCGCATAAAGAAGACTGTAGAGGTGTTGGGCAGAATGCTATCAGGATCGATATGCCTAAAGAGGGAAAAAATATATTAAAATTTGAACATTATTGTAATCAAATGCCAGTACCGTACGTAATTTACGCCGATTTCGAAGCGCTTATCAAACCCATAGAAAATACCAACCGTAGCAATACTGATAGTAGTTTTACGTACAAAACTCAAGAACATATTCCTTGTGGGTTTGGATATGTAGTTGTAAGGTATGATGGGAAAACAAACCCGCCCGTGATTTACAGAGGTCCTGATGCAGCGGGAAAGTTCCTAGAATATCTACAAAATGAAGAGAGAATAATCAGGGAAAAATTATCGTGTACGATACCCATGCGTATGACGAGGGATGATTGGAGGGTCCATAAGAAGTCAACGAGTTGTCACGTTTGTAATAAACCCCTGGATGGGGATTCCGTAAGAGATCATTGTCACGTCACGGGTAATTATCGGGGAGCCGCTCATAACGAGTGTAACTTGAAACTAAAAATGAATGCTCAAACAATACCCATCCCCGTTGTGTTTCATAACCTTAGGGGATACGATTCACATCTCATTATGCAAGCTATCTCGAAGACCGACGGCGGTTTAACGTGCATTCCTAACAATATGGAAAAATACATATCGTTCTCGTTGACTAAACCTATACATTATAGGGACAAGGATGGGAAATCTAGAACAAAGCAAAGTAATGGGCTTAGATTCATAGACTCCGTACAGTTTCTGTTATCTTCCCTGGACAATTTAGCTAATGCGAACAATCCCGATGACTTTGCGATAACAAATAAATATACCGATAAGATAACACGTCATTTGTTGCTGAGAAAAGGTGTATATCCTTACGAATATATGGATGATTGGTCTAGATTCGAAGAAACTGAATTACCACCCCTCGAATCATTCTATAGTAACTTAACAGAATCTAGAATAACAGATGCCGATTATGAACACGCTCTGACGGTGTGGGATAAATTAGGTTGTAAGAATTTAGGTGATTATCACGATCTGTACTTAAAAACCGATGTACTGTTACTCGCCGATATATTCGAGATATTTAGAAAGACGTGTTTCAAACAATACGGCTTGGACCCGGCATGGTACTATTCCAGTCCCGGACTATCGTGGGATGCATTGTTGAAGAAGACCGGCGTAGAACTAAAACTACTCACAGATTACGATATGCACTTGTTTATTGAGAAAGGATTAAGAGGTGGTATATCGATGGCAGCTAAAAGGTATTCTAAGGCTAATAATAAATTAGTGGAAGGATACGATCCCAGTAAACCCGACACCCACATATTATATCTCGACGCTAACAATTTGTACGGATGGGCTATGAGTCAACCTTTACCCACGGGTGGTTTTGAATGGGTCGATGATATTAATGTGAATAATATCCATAATATCGAAGTGAATAAAGGGTACATACTAGAAGTTGACTTGGAATATCCAAGTTCGTTACATAAAGATCATAACAGTTATCCGCTAGCTCCCGAAAGATTAATGGTTAATAAAGATTGGATGTCGGAATATCAACGCTCCTTGATGGGTAATAGTAGGTTAGCTAACGTAGAAAAACTCGTACCAAATTTGATGGATAAAACAAAATATATAGTTCACTACAGAAATCTCCAGTTGTATCTATCGTTAGGTATGAAACTTAAGAAAATACACAGAGTTCTAAAGTTTGATCAAAGCCCTTGGATGGAGCCCTATATAAGGTTGAACACAGATTTAAGAAAGATAGCTACCAGCGATTTCGAAAAGAATCTATATAAGCTCATGAATAACTCGGTATTTGGTAAAACTATGGAGAATCTAAGGAAGCGTGTTGATGTTAAATTAGTCAGATCTAATGAGGAAGAAAGACTCAGGAAACTTATAGCCAGTCCGGCTTTTAACAGAAGCAAGATATTCGATAACGACTTAGCCGCGTTGCATATGCAGAAGAGTAATATAAAATTCAACAGACCGGTGTACGTCGGTATGAGTATTCTCGACTTGTCAAAACACTTAATGTATGACTTTTATTACAACGAACTTAAGAAGCAATACGGTGATGGATGCGAGGTGTTATATACCGACACAGATTCTTTGTTGATGGAAATACAAACCGAGGATGTGTATAAAGATATGGCAGAAAAAATAGATATGTACGACACGAGCGATTACCCTAAAGATAATCCACTGCACAGCGTAGTAAATAAAAAGGTGTTAGGTAAGATGAAGGATGAATGTGCTGGGACCCCTATAGCGGAGTATGTGGGATTAAGACCTAAGATGTATTCTATAAAGAAGTCCGATAATGGAGAGATAAGAAAAGCTAAGGGCGTTAAGAAGTACGTTGTAAAAAAGCATATCAAACATGAACAGTATAAAGAATCATTATTCAACGGTAGAACGTTCAAACACGAGATGAACTCTTTAAGAAGTTACGATCATAGGATATATGGATTAAGAATGAACAAGACATCATTATCCCCCTTAGATACAAAGAGATGGATTGATAATGATGGTGTAACTACTTATGCTTATGGTTATGGTGGTAATACCGTACCTTCGGGAACTATGAACAACTCTTCTCGTACAAATGCCCTACCCGGTCCATCTTGAAGATAATAAAGAATAGGCTCTCCTTCTTTCGTAACCAATCGACTAATGTTATACGTCTTAAGGGACCATATGGGATCGGTTGCGCGACGTAGGCCTCCTTCGAGTTCACCGGCCTGGTATAAATATCTTACCCTTACTCTATCCGGAAGTTTTCGTTCTTTGCCTCTCCTCGGTGCTGAAGATTCGGAAGTCACTGATTTCATTTTAATAGCATGGGATGGTTTCTTCCCTATTAATCTCGTTACTTCATTATTCAGCGCTGATACAACGGCTGATAATCGTGTCACCCATTCGGTTGATCTCAATCGCTCCGATTTCATTTCGATCCCATACTGATAGCCAAACAAATGTTCCGCTAATGTCCGGTTAAATCTTTCGACGATAGCTTGACTGCGGTGGGCCTCTCTTTCACCACGGACGATTTTGACATCGTTCTTTGTTAACAGTTTTGTTACCGATCCCATAAACTCGCGACCGGGATCTACTTGAAATAGCTTAGGCCATTTTAGCGGTCCACGTTTATATATGCGACTCAGTGCATTAGCTACCTCTGTTGATTCTTTCGATGTTAATGGCTCAGCCTCTTTGTATCGACTAGCCACATCCACTACTGTTAAAGCGTATTTATACGTTTTGCGTTTTACCTTATCGTGGGGAAGAAACAAGAGGTCAGCCTGATGAACTTCATTCGTCGTAAAAATATCAAACTTCTTCCTCGGTATATAACGCGGTGCCGGTAAATATATCTGCCACATCGCTTGTTTCTTTAACCAATCCTTTGCCACATCTTTAGATACCTTAGCCGTGGTGGCTAATTTTTTTATTGCTCCTACACCTTTCCAATATCCTCGTGGGCTATAGTAAATTTTATCCATTATTAATTAATATTGATGTTTCGTTTAATACAACTCATGACTATCGTTAAATCACATAATCATTTTGACATAAAAAATCCCCCCTGTAGTAGCAGTATAGGTATATGAATCTGGCTCCAGTGGAAGTGGTCCAGAACCCCCATTACCTATACTACTCGTATAGTCCAGCTACATGTCCTGGTGTATCGTCGTGTTGTAAGGAGAGTAGGCCAGGTTACGTATAGTCCAGCTACATGGCCTGGTGTATCGTCGTGTTGTAAGGAGAGTAGGCCAGGTTACGTATAGTCCAGCTACATGGCCTGGTGTATCGTCGTGTTGTAAGGAGAGTAAGCCAGGTTACGTATAGTCCAGCTACATGGCCTGGTGTATCGTCGTGTTGTAAGGAGAGTAGGCCATGTTACGTATAGTCCAGCTACATGGCCTGGTGTATCGTCGTGTTGTAAGGAGAGTAGGCCAGGTTACGTATAGTCCAGCTACATGGCCTGGTGTATCGTCGTGTTGTAAGGAGAGTAGGCCAGGTTACGTATAGTCCAGCTACATGGCCTTGTGTATCGTCGTGTTGTAAGGAGAGTAGGCCAGGTTACGTATAGTCCAGCTACATGGCCTGGTGTATCGTCGTGTTGTAAGGAGAGTAGGCCAGGTTACGTATAGTCCAGCTACATGGCCTGGTGTATCGTCGTGTTGTAAGGAGAGTAAGCCAGGTTACGTATAGTCCAGCTACATGGTCTGGTGTATCGTCGTGTTGTAAGGAGAGTAAGCCAGGTTACGTATAGTCCAGCTACATGTCCTGGTGTATCGTCGTGTTGTAAGGAGAGTAAGCCAGATTACGTATAGTCCAGCTACATGGCCTGGTGTATCGTCGTGTTGTAAGGAGAGTAGGCCAGGTTACGTATAGTCCAGCTACATGGCCTGGTGTATCGTCGTGTTGTAAGGAGAGTAAGCCAGGTTACGTATAGTCCAGCTACATGGCCTGGTGTATCGTCGTGTTGTAAGGAGAGTAAGCCAGGTTACGTATAGTCCAGCTACATGGCCTGGTGTATCGTCGTGTTGTAAGGAGAGTAAGCCAGGTTACGTATAGTCCAGCTACATGGCCTGGTGTATCGTCGTGTTGTAAGGAGAGTAGGCCAGGTTACATATAGTCCAGCTACATGGCCTGGTGTATCGTCGTGTTGTAAGGAGAGTAGGCCAGGTTACGTATAGTCCAGCTACATGGCCTGGTGTATCGTCGTGTTGTAAGGAGAGTAAGCCAGGTTACGTATAGTCCAGCTACATGGCCTGGTGTATCGTCGTGTTGTAAGGAGAGTAGGCCAGGTTACGTATAGTCCAGCTACATGGCCTGGTGTATCGTCGTGTTGTAAGGAGAGTAGGCCAGGTTACGTATAGTCCAGCTACATGGCCTGGTGTATCGTCGTGTTGTAATGAGAGTAAGTCAGGTTACGTATAGTCCAGCTACATGTCCTGGTGTATCGTCGTGTTGTAAGGAGAGTAGGCCAGGTTACGTATAGTCCAGCTACATGGCCTGGTGTATCGTCGTGTTGTAAGGAGAGTAGGCCAGGTTACGTATAGTCCAGCTACATGGCCTGGTGTATCGTCGTGTTGTAAGGAGAGTAAGCCAGGTTACGTATAGTCCAGCTACATGTCCTGGTGTATCGTCGTGTTGTAAGGAGAGTAAGCCAGGTTACGTATAGTCCAGCTACATGGCCTGGTGTATCGTCGTGTTGTAAGGAGAGTAGGCCAGGTTACATATAGTCCAGCTACATGGCCTGGTGTATCGTCGTGTTGGTTGTAAGGAGAGTAGGCCAGGTTACGTATAGTCCAGCTACATGGCCTGGTGTATCGTCGTGTTGTAAGGAGAGTAAGCCAGGTTACGTATAGTCCAGCTACATGGCCTGGTGTATCGTCGTGTTGTAAGGAGAGTAAGCCAGGTTACGTATAGTCCAGCTACATGGACTGGTGTATCGTCGTGTTGGTTGTAAGGAGAGTAGGCCAGGTTACGTATAGTCCAGCTACATGGCCTGGTGTATCGTCGTGTTGTAAGGAGAGTAGGCCAGGTTACGTATAGTCCAGCTACATGTCCTGGTGTATCGTCGTGTTGTAATGAGAGTAAGTCAGGTTACGTATAGTCCAGCTACATGTCCTGGTGTATCGTCGTGTTGTAAGGAGAGTAGGCCAGGTTACGTATAGTCCAGCTACATGGCCTGGTGTATCGTCGTGCTGTAAGGAGAGTAGGCCAGGTTACGTATAGTCCAGCTACATGGCCTGGTGTATCGTCGTGTTGTAAGGAGAGTAAGCCAGGTTACGTATAGTCCAGCTACATGGCCTGGTGTATCGTCATGTTGTAAGGAGAGTAGGCCAGGTTACATATAGTCCAGCTACATGGCCTGGTGTATCGTCGTGTTGTAAGGAGAGTAGGCCAGGTTACGTATAGTCCAGCTACATGGCCTGGTGTATCGTCGTGTTGTAAGGAGAGTAGGCCAGGTTACGTATAGTCCAGCTACATGGCCTTGTGTATCGTCGTGTTGTAAGGAGAGTAGGCCAGGTTACGTATAGTCCAGCTACATGGCCTGGTGTATCGTCGTGTTGTAAGGAGAGTAGGCCAGGTTACGTATAGTCCAGCTACATGGCCTGGTGTATCGTCGTGTTGTAAGGAGAGTAAGCCAGGTTACGTATAGTCCAGCTACATGGCATGGTGTATCGTCGTGTTGTAAGGAGAGTAAGCCAGGTTACGTATAGTCCAGCTACATGGCCTGGTGTATCGTCGTGTTGTAAGGAGAGTAGGCCAGGTTACGTATAGTCCAGCTACATGGCCTGGTGTATCGTCGTGTTGTAATGAGAGTAAGTCAGGTTACGTATAGTCCAGCTACATGTCCTGGTGTATCGTCGTGTTGTAAGGAGAGTAGGCCAGGTTACGTATAGTCCAGCTACATGGCCTGGTGTATCGTCGTGTTGTAAGGAGAGTAAGCCAGGTTACGTATAGTCCAGCTACATGGCATGGTGTATCGTCGTGTTGTAAGGAGAGTAGGCCAGGTTACGTATAGTCCAGCTACATGGCCTGGTGTATCGTCGTGTTGTAAGGAGAGTAAGCCAGGTTACGTATAGTCCAGCTACATGGCCTGGTGTATCGTCGTGTTGTAAGGAGAGTAGGCCAGGTTACGTATAGTCCAGCTACATGGCCTGGTGTATCGTCGTGTTGTAAGGAGAGTAGGCCAGGTTACGTATAGTCCAGCTACATGGCCTGGTGTATCGTCGTGTTGTAATGAGAGTAAGTCAGGTTACGTATAGTCCAGCTACATGTCCTGGTGTATCGTCGTGTTGTAAGGAGAGTAGGCCAGGTTACGTATAGTCCAGCTACATGGCCTGGTGTATCGTCGTGTTGTAAGGAGAGTAGGCCAGGTTACGTATAGTCCAGCTACATGGCCTGGTGTATCGTCGTGTTGTAAGGAGAGTAAGCCAGGTTACGTATAGTCCAGCTACATGTCCTGGTGTATCATCGTGTTGTAAGGAGAGTAAGCCAGGTTACGTATAGTCCAGCTACATGGCCTGGTGTATCGTCGTGTTGTAAGGAGAGTAGGCCAGGTTACATATAGTCCAGCTACATGGCCTGGTGTATCGTCGTGTTGGTTGTAAGGAGAGTAGGCCAGGTTACGTATAGTCCAGCTACATGGCCTGGTGTATCGTCGTGTTGTAAGGAGAGTAGGCCAGGTTACGTATAGTCCAGCTACATGGCCTGGTGTATCGTCGTGTTGTAAGGAGAGTAAGCCAGGTTACGTATAGTCCAGCTACATGGACTGGTGTATCGTCGTGTTGGTTGTAAGGAGAGTAGGCCAGGTTACGTATAGTCCAGCTACATGGCCTGGTGTATCGTCGTGTTGTAAGGAGAGTAGGCCAGGTTACGTATAGTCCAGCTACATGTCCTGGTGTATCGTCGTGTTGTAATGAGAGTAAGTCAGGTTACGTATAGTCCAGCTACATGTCCTGGTGTATCGTCGTGTTGTAAGGAGAGTAGGCCAGGTTACGTATAGTCCAGCTACATGGCCTGGTGTATCGTCGTGCTGTAAGGAGAGTAGGCCAGGTTACGTATAGTCCAGCTACATGGCCTGGTGTATCGTCGTGTTGTAAGGAGAGTAAGCCAGGTTACGTATAGTCCAGCTACATGGCCTGGTGTATCGTCATGTTGTAAGGAGAGTAGGCCAGGTTACATATAGTCCAGCTACATGGCCTGGTGTATCGTCGTGTTGTAAGGAGAGTAGGCCAGGTTACGTATAGTCCAGCTACATGGCCTGGTGTATCGTCGTGTTGGTTGTAAGGAGAGTAAGCCAGGTTACGTATAGTCCAGCTACATGGCCTGGTGTATCGTCGTGTTGTAAGGAGAGTAGGCCAGGTTACGTATAGTCCAGCTACATGTCCTGGTGTATCGTCGTGTTGTAATGAGAGTAAGTCAGGTTACGTATAGTCCAGCTACATGTCCTGGTGTATCGTCGTGTTGTAAGGAGTGAGTGAGTGAGTGAGTATGGTTTTACGCCGCTTTTAGCAATATTCCAGCAATATCACGGCGGGGGACACCAGAAATGGGCTTCACACATTGTGCCCATGTCGGGAATCGAACCCGGGTCTTCGGCGTGACGAGCGAACGCTTTAACCACTAGGCTACCCGACCACTACTGTTGTAAGGAGAGTAGGCCAGGTTACGTATAGTCCAGCTACATGGCCTGGTGTATCGTCGTGTTGTAAGGAGAGTAAGCCAGGTTACGTATAGTCCAGCTACATGGCCTGGTGTATCGTCGTGTTGTAAGGAGAGTAAGCCAGGTTACGTATAGTCCAGCTACATGGCCTGGTGTATCGTCGTGTTGTAAGGAGAGTAGGCCAGGTTACGTATAGTCCAGCTACATGGCCTGGTGTATCGTCGTGTTGTAAGGAGAGTAGGCCAGGTTACGTATAGTCCAGCTACATTTCCGGTGTATCGTCGTGTTGTAAGGAGAGTAGGCCAGGTTACGTATAGTCCAGCTACATGGCCTGGTGTATCGTCGTGTTGTAAGGAGAGTAAGCTAGGTTACGTATAGTCCAGCTACATGTCCTGGTGTATCGTCGTGTTGTAATGAGAGTAAGTCAGGTTACGTATAGTCCAGCTACATGTCCTGGTGTATCGTCGTGTTGTAAGGAGAGTAGGCCAGGTTACGTATAGTCCAGCTACATGGCCTGGTGTATCGTCGTGTTGTAAGGAGAGTAGGCCAGGTTACGTATAGTCCAGCTACATGGCCTGGTGTATCGTCCTGTTGTAATGAGAGTAAGACAGGTTACGTATAGTCCAGCTACATGGCCTGGTGTATCGTCGTGTTGTAAGGAGAGTAGGCCAGGTTACGTATAGTCCAGCTACATGTCCTGGTGTATCGTCGTGTTGTAATGAGAGTAAGTCAGGTTACGTATAGTCCAGCTACATGTCCTGGTGTATCGTCGTGTTGTAAGGAGAGTAGGCCAGGTTACGTATAGTCCAGCTACATGGCCTGGTGTATCGTCGTGTTGTAAGGAGAGTAGGCCAGGTTACGTATAGTCCAGCTACATGGCCTGGTGTATCGTCCTGTTGTAATGAGAGTAAGACAGGTTACGTATAGTCCAGCTACATGGCCTGGTGTATGGTCGTGTTGTAAGGAGAGTAAGCCAGGTTACGTATAGTCCAGCTACATGGCCTGGTGTATCGTCGTGTTGTAAGGAGAGTAGGCCAGGTTACGTATAGTCCAGCTACATGGCCTGGTGTATCGTCGTGTTGTAAGGAGAGTAAGCCAGGTTACGTATAGTCCAGCTACATGGCCTGGTGTATCGTCGTGTTGTAAGGAGAGTAAGCCAGGTTACGTATAGTCCAGCTACATGGCCTGGTGTATCGTCGTGTTGTAAGGAGAGTAAGCCAGGTTACGTATAGTCCAGCTACATGGCCTGGTGTATCGTCGTGTTGTAAGGAGAGTAGGCCAGGTAACGTATAGTCCAGCTACATGGCCTGGTGTATCGTCGTGTTGTAAGGAGAGTAAGCCAGGTTACGTATAGTCCAGCTACATGGCCTGGTGTATCGTCGTGTTGTAAGGAGAGTAAGCCAGGTTACGTATAGTCCAGCTACATGGCCTGGTGTATCGTCGTGTTGTAAGGAGAGTAGGCCAGGTTACGTATAGTCCAGCTACATGGCCTGGTGTATCGTCGTGTTGTAAGGAGAGTAGGCAAGGTTACGTATAGACCAGCTACATGGCCTGGTGTATCGTCGTGTTGTAAGGAGAGTAGGCCAGGTTACGTATAGTCCAGCTACATGGCCTGGTGTATCGTCGTGTTGTAAGGAGAGTAGGCCAGGTTACGTATAGTCCAGCTACATGGCCTGGTGTATCGTTGTGTTGTAAGGAGAGTAGGCCAGGTAACGTATAGTCGAGCTACATGGCCTGGTGTATCGTCGTGTTGTAAGGAGAGTAAGCCAGGTTACGTATAGTCCAGCTACATGGCCTGGTGTATCGTCGTGTTGTAAGGAGAGTAAGCCAGGTTACGTATAGTCCAGCTACATGGCCTGGTGTATCGTCGTGTTGTAAGGAGAGTAAGCCAGGTTACGTATAGTCCAGCTACATGGCCTGGTGTATCGTCGTGTTGTAAGGAGAGTAGGCCAGGTTACGTATAGTCCAGCTACATGGCCTGGTGTATCGTCGTGTTGTAAGGAGAGTAAGCCAGGTTACGTATAGTCCAGCTACATGGCCTGGTGTATCGTCGTGTTGTAAGGAGAGTAAGCCAGGTTACGTATAGACCAGCTTCATGGCCTGGTGTATCGTCGTGTTGTAAGGAGAGTAGGCCAGGTTACGTATAGTCCAGCTACATGGCCTGGTGTATCGTCGTGTTGTAAGGAGAGTAAGCCAGGTTACGTATAGTCCAGCTACATGGCCTGGTGTATCGTCGTGTTGTAAGGAGAGTAAGCCAGGTTACGTATAGTCCAGCTACATGGCCTGGTGTATCGTCGTGTTGTAAGGAGAGTAAGCCAGGTTACGTATAGTCCAGCTACATGGCCTGGTGTATGGTCGTGTTGTAAGGAGAGTAGGCCAGGTTACGTATAGTCCAGCTGCATGGCCCATGTGTATCGTCGTGTTGTAAGGAGAGTAAGCCAGGTTACGTATAGTCCAGCTACATGGCCTGGTGTATCGTCGTGTTGTACGGAGAGTAAGCCAGGTTACGTATAGTCCAGCTACATGGCCTGGTGTATCGTCGTGTTGTAAGGAGAGTAAGCCAGGTTACGTATAGTCCAGCTACATGGCCTGGTGTATCGTCGTGTTGTAAGGAGAGTAGGCCAGGTTACGTATAGTCCAGCTACATGGCATGGAGTATCGTCGTGTGGTACGGAGAGTAAGCCAGGTTACGTATAGTCCAGCTACATGGCCTGGTGTATCGTCGTGTTGTAAGGAGAGTAAGCCAGGTTACGTATAGTCCAGCTACATGGCCTGGTGTATCGTCGTGTTGTACGGAGAGTAGGCCAGGTTACGTATAGTCCAGCTACATGGCCTGGTGTATCGTCGTGTTGTAAGGAGAGTAGGCCAGGTTACATATAGTCCAGCTACATGGCCTGGTGTATCGTCGTGTTGTAAGGAGAGTAGGCCAGGTTACGTATAGTCCAGCTACATGGCCTGGTGTATCGTCGTGTTGTAAGGAGAGTAGGCCAGGTTACGTATAGTCCAGCTACATGGCCTGGTGTATCGTCGTGTTGGTTGTAAGGAGAGTAAGCCAGGTTACGTATAGTCCAGCTACATGGCCTGGTGTATCGTCGTGTTGTAAGGAGAGTAGGCCAGGTTACGTATAGTCCAGCTACATGGCCTGGTGTATCGTCGTGTTGTAAGGAGAGTAAGCCAGGTTACGTATAGTCCAGCTACATGGCCTGGTGTATCGTCGTGTTGTAAGGAGAGTAGGCCAGGTTACGTATAGACCAGCTACATGGCCTGGTGTATCGTCGTGTTGTAAGGAGAGTAAGCCAGGTTACGTATAGTCCAGCTACATGGCCTGGTGTATCGTCGTGTTGTAAGGAGAGTAGGCCAGGTTACGTATAGTCCAGCTACATGGCCTGGTGTATCGTCGTGTTGTAAGGAGAGTAGGCCAGGTTACGTATAGTCCAGCTACATGGCCTGGTGTATCGTCGTGTTGTAAGGAGAGTAGGCCAGGTTACGTATAGTCCAGCTACATGGCCTGGTGTATCGTCGTGTTGTAAGGAGAGTAGGCCAGGTTACGTATTTTCCAGCTACATGGCCTGGTGTATCGTCGTGTTGTAAGGAGAGTAAGCCAGGTTACGTATAGTCCAGCTACATGGCCTGGTGTATCGTCGTGTTGTAAGGAGAGTAGGCCAGGTTACGTATAGTCCAGCTACATGGCCTGGTGTATCGTCGTGTTGTAAGGAGAGTAAGCCAGGTTACGTATAGTCCAGCTACATGGCCTGGTGTATCGTCGTGTTGTAAGGAGAGTAGGCCAGGTTACGTATAGTCCAGCTACATGGCCTGGTGTATCGTCGTGTTGTAAGGAGAGTAGGCCAGGTTACGTATAGTCCAGCTACATGGCCTGGTGTATCGTCGTGTTGTAAGGAGAGTAAGCCAGGTTACGTATAGTCCAGCTACATGGCCTGGTGTATCGTCGTGTTGTAAGGAGAGTAGGCCAGGTTACGTATAGTCCAGCTACATGGCCTGGTGTATCGTCGTGTTGTAAGGAGAGTAAGCCAGGTTACGTATAGTCCAGCTACATGGCCTGGTGTATCGTCGTGTTGTAAGGAGAGTAGGCCAGGTTACGTATAGTCCAGCTACATGGCCTGGTGTATCGTCGTGTTGTAAGGAGAGTAGGCCAGGTTACGTATAGTCCAGCTACATGGCCTGGTGTATCGTCGTGTTGTAAGGAGAGTAGGCCAGGTTACGTATAGTCCAGCTACATGGCCTGGTGTATCGTCGTGTTGTAAGGAGAGTAGGCCAGGTTACGTATAGTCCAGCTACATGGCCTGGTGTATCGTCGTGTTGTAAGGAGAGTAGGCCAGGTTACGTATAGTCCAGCTACATGGCCTGGTGTATCGTCGTGTTGTAAGGAGAGTAAGCCAGGTTACGTATAGTCCAGCTACATGGCCTGGTGTATCGTCGTGTTGTAAGGAGAGTAGGCCAGGTAACGTATAGACCAGCTACATGGCCTGGTGTATCGTCGTGTTGTAAGGAGAGTAGGCCAGGTTACGTATAGTCCAGCTACATGGCCTGGTGTATCGTCGTGTTGTAAGGAGAGTAGGCCAGGTTACGTATAGTCCAGCTACATGGCCTGGTGTATCGTCGTGTTGTAAGGAGAGTAAGCCAGGTTACGTATAGTCCAGCTACATGGCCTGGTGTATCGTCGTGTTGTACGGAGAGTAAGCCAGGTTACGTATAGTCCAGCTACATGGCCTGGTGTATCGTCGTGTTGTAAGGAGAGTAAGCCAGGTTACGTATAGTCCAGCTACATGGCCTGGTGTATCGTCGTGTTGTAAGGAGAGTAAGCCAGGTTACGTATAGTCCAGCTACATGGCCTGGTGTATCGTCGTGTTGTAAGGAGAGTAAGCCAGGTTACGTATAGTCCAGCTACATGGCATGGTGTATCGTCGTGTTGTAAGGAGAGTAAGCCAGGTTACGTATAGACCAGCTACATGGCCTGGTGTATCGTCGTGTTGTAAGGAGAGTAGGCCAGGTTACGTATAGTCCAGCTACATGGCCTGGTGTATCGTCGTGTTGTAAGGAGAGTAGGCCAGGTTACGTATAGTCCAGCTACATGGCCTGGTGTATCGTCGTGTTGTAAGGAGAGTAGCCAGGTTACGTATAGTCCAGCTACATGGCCTGGTGGTATCGTCGTGTTGTAAGGAGAGTAAGCCAGGTTACGTATAGTCCAGCTACATGGCCTGGTGTATCGTCGTGTTGTAAGGAGAGTAAGCCAGGTTACGTATAGTCCAGCTACATGGCCTGGTGTATCGTCGTGTTGTAAGGAGAGTAAGCCAGGTTACGTATAGTCCAGCTACATGGCCTGGTGTATCGTCGTGTTGTACGGAGAGTAAGCCAGGTTACGTATAGTCCAGCTACATGGCCTGGTGTATCGTCGTGTTGTAAGGAGAGTAGGCCAGGTTACGTATAGTCCAGCTACATGGCCTGGTGTATCGTCGTGTTGTAAGGAGAGTAGGCCAGGTTACGTATAGTCCAGCTACATGGCCTGGTGTATCGTCGTGTTGTAAGGAGAGTAGGCC